>NW_024061345.1:0-142500 GCF_016432855.1 Salvelinus namaycush | reverse complement strand
AGTACTCAGTTGTACATGTATGGTGTGTTTGTGTGGGTATATTACAGTACTTCCAGAGAATACTCAGTTGTACATGTATGGTGTGTTTGTGTAGGTTGATTGAATGTATTTATTAGCTGATTAAAATAATATGTCTGCTCCTGTTGGAGACAACATGACATCATCAAGGATTAAACACTGTGCGGTAGTATTTACTGAGAACACAAGCTGGTGTAGTGTGTGTGTATTTATTTGGAAAGTGAAGCTAAAACATTTTATTTGGCTTTAAACTCCAGCATTTTGGATTTGAGATCAAATGCTTAATATGAGGCAACAGTTCAGAATGTCACCTTTTATTTGAGGGTATTTTCATACACATCTGTTTTACTGTTGAGAAATGAAAGCACTTTATGTATCTAGTCCCCCCATTTGAAGGTGTCATAAGTGTTTGACAATTCACTTATAGTGTATTACATTTAGTCAAAAGTGTAGTATTTGATCCCATATTCCTGGCACGTGACTCTACAAACTTGTTGGATGCATTTGCAGTTTGTTTCAGTTGTGTTTCAGATTATGTTGTGCCCAATAGAAATGGTAAATAATGTATTGTATCATTTTGGAGTCACTTTTATTGTAAATTGTTAGGTTTTATTGTTATATTTTATTGTAATTTTGTTATGTGTCGGACCCCAGGAAGAATAGCTGTCGACATTGGCATCGGCTGATGGGGATCCTAAGAAAATACATTTGGTTCCAGGTAGAACCCTTTTAGGTTTCATGTAGAAAAGGGTTCTACCTGGAGGCAAAAAGGGTTCTCCTATGGAGATAGCCGAAGAACCCTTTTAAAAACTTTTTTTTAAAGAATGTACCATGATTACGGATAATTATGAAGGAATTGTGAATCATGATGAGTGAAAAAGTTAGAGGCATAAGTATCATACCTCCCAAAAAATGCTTACCTCCCATGTTATTGGTAATGGTGAGAGGTAGCATGTTTTGGGGGCATAATCTTTGTGCGTGTGTGTGTGTGTGTGTGAGTGTGTGTGTGTGTGTTCGTGCGTGCGTGCGTGCGTGCGTGCGTGCAGTACAATACTTACAGAGAATACTCAGGGGGTGTGTCCTTGAAGGCAGCCAGTTCGCGGACGTACTCGTTGTGGAACCACTTGACTTTAAAGTGAAGGTTCATGTACTCTGTGCTCTTGCATAGACGGTGCTTATCGTGCTCTGTCAGGGATAATGAAAAAGGCAGAATGTTAACATGCATGTCTGGACTGAGATATGACGTGGTGAACTTGCCACATGAGTAAAAGGCTGAATCAATCAATCAAGCTAATAGGGGAGATCTGAAATCCAGACCCACGGAAGTGGACAGCGATGGAATAAGAATTCTGAAGTTCAGCACCACAGGAGAATGGACAGCGACTGTTGGGTGCAGGCAGTCACTCTACTCTAGTGCTACATCCTGATTCTCCTTCTCTCAAAGTGTGCACTTCTACACTCCCTGACATGGATGGTGGAGACTCCCTCCAGCCAATGTTTACAGCAATCCTTTGAAATCCATGGCAAGTGCACATTTTCGTAGAAGAGAGGAGAATCGGTGCAAGGACTAGGTGAATCCTGAAATATATCCAGGTAGCCAGGAAGAGAAGCCTGGAAGGGTTTACATTCTCTGATTTACATTCTGCAACAAGTCCTGCTAGACCTATAACATGGCTGACCTAGTCTCACGTTGTCATACCGCTAAAGTCACGCGTGCGCCTGGTTCGCGACAAGGCTATGGCTGACCTGATATTGACAGAGACAGGTAATCTAAGACTAGACCAGCAATCCTGTAAACACAGACACTGGTAGTGACATGACCTTGGTGGACACACACACACACACACACACACACACACACACACACACACACACACACACACACACACACACACACACACACACACACACACACACACACACACACACACACACACACACACACACACACACACACACAGGGTCTAATGAGAGCTGACTTGGTACATCATGAAAGTTCAGTCTGATGACATAGTAGGCTCTATCACAGTAGAGTAGGACATATTAACTACCACAGAACTTGGGGGTAGAGAGGAGAGAGAAGGGAGGTAAGGAAGAGAGGGAAGGGGGTATAGAGAGATCCACAGATGATGCAATCGCCATCACACTGCACAATGCCCTATCCCATCTGGACAAGAGGAATACCTACATCAGAATGCTGTTCATTGACTACAGCTCAGCATTCAACACCATAGTACCCTCCAAGCTCATCATTTCGCTAGGGGCCCTGGGTCTGAACCCCGCCCTGTGCAACTGGGTCCTGGACTTCCCGCCCTCAGGTGGTGAAGGTTGGAAATAACAGCTCCACTTTGCTGATCCTCAACATAGGGGCCCCACAAGGGTGCGTTCTCAGCTCCCTCCTGTACTCCCTGTTCACCCATGCAAGCCTCCAAATCAATCATCAAGTTTGCATTCGACACAACAGTAGTAGAACTGATTACCAACAATGACGAGACAGCCTACAGTCAGGAGGTTTGGGCTCTGGCGGAGTGGTGCCAGGAAAATAACCTCTCCCTCAACATCAACGAAACGAATGAGCTGATCGTGGACTTCAGGAAACAGCAGAGGGAGCACCCCCCTATCCACATCGACGGGACAGCAGTGGAGAAGGTGGAAAGCTTCAAGTTCCTCAGCGTACACATCACTGACAATCTGAAATGGTCCACCCACACAGACAGTGTGGTGAAGAAGGCGCAACAGCACCTCCTTAACCTCAGGAGGCTCAAGAAATTTGGCTTGGCCCCTAAGACCCTCACACACTTCTACAGATGCACAATTGAGGGCATCCTGTCGGGCTGTATCACCGCCTGGTATGGCAACTGCACCACCTGCAACCGCAGGGCTCTTCAGAGGGTGGTACAGTCTGCCCACAGCATCACCGGGGGCACACTGCCTTCCCTCCAGGACACCTACAGCACTTGATGTCACAGGAAGGCCAAAAATATCATCAAGGACATGAACCACCCGAGCCACGGCTTGCTCACCCCTCTGTCATCCAGAAGATGAGATCAGTACAGGTACATCAAAACTGGGACTTAGGGACTGAAAAACAGCTTCTATCTCAAGGCCATCAGACTGTTAAATAGCCATTACTAGCCGGCTACCACCCGGTTACTCAACCCTGCACCTTAGAGGCTGCTGCCCTATATACAGTGGGGAGAACAAGTATTTGATACACTGCCGATTTTGCAGGTTTTCCTACTTACAAAGCATGTAGAGCTCTGTAATTTTTAGCATAGCTACACTTCAACTGTGAGAGACGGAATCTAAAACAAAAATCCAGAAAATCACATTGTATGATTTTTAAGTAATTAATTTGCATTTTATTACATGACATAAGTATTTGATACATCAGAAAAGCAGAACTTAATATTTGGTACAGAAACGTTTGTTTGCAATTACAGAGATCATACGTTTCCTGTAGTTCTTGACCAGGTTTGCACACTGCAGCAGGGATTTTGGCCCACTCCTCCATACAGACCTTCTCCAGATCCTTCAGGTTTCGGGGCTGTCGCTGGGCAATACGGACTTTCAGCTCCCTCCAAAGATTTTCTATTGGGTTCAGGTCTGGAGACTGGCTAGGTGTCACGTTCTGACCTTAGTTCCTTTTTTATGTCTTTATTTTAGTTTGGTCAGGGCGTGAGTTGGGGCGGGCATTCTATGTTGTTTTTTGTATGTTTTGTTCTGTTGTTCTATTTCTATGTGTTTGGCCTAGTATGGTTCTCAATCAGAGGCAGGTGTTAGTCGTTGTCTCTGATTGGGAGCCATATTTAGGTAGCCTGTTGTCTATTGTGTTTTGTGAGTGGTTGTTTCCTGTGTCTGTGTTTGCACCATACGGGACTGTTTCGATTTTCGTTTGTTCATTCACTTTGTTATTTTGTATTTTTGTAGTGTTCAGTTTTACATATTAAAATGGACACTTACCACGCTGCACATTGGTCCGATATCTCTTACTCCTCGTCAGAAGAAGAGGAAAGTCGTTACAGAACCACCCACCAAAAAAGGACCAAGCAACGTGATATCGGGCAGCAGCGAGTTCTGGACTCATGGACATGGGAGGAGATTCTGGAAGGAAAGGGACCCTGGGCACAGGCTGGGGAATATCGCCGCCCCAAGGCAGAGCTGGAGGCAGCGAAAGCTGAGCGGCGTTGGTATGAGGAGGCAGCATGGCAGCGCGGCTGGGACGAGAGGCAGCCCCAAAAATGTCTTGGGGGGGTTGCACACGTGGAGTGTGGCTAAGTCAGGTAGGAGACCTGAGCCAACTTCCCGTGCTTTCCGTGGAGAGAGGTGGTCCGGGCAGGCACTGTGTTATGCGCAGAAGCGCACAATGTCTCCAGTGCGCACGCATAGCCCGGTGCGCTACATTGCCGCTCCTCGTATCGGCCGGGCTAGAGTGGGCATCGAGCCAGGTGCGATGAAGCCTGCTCAGCGCATCTGGTCTCCAGTGCGTCTCCTCGGTCCGTGTTATATGGTACCAGCCCTACGCACTGTGTCTCCCGTGGGTCTGCACAGCCCAGTGCGTCCTTTGCCTGCGCCCCGCAAGTGCTGGGCTAAAATCAACATCCAGCCAGGACGGGTTGTTCAGGCCCTTAGTTCGAGACCTCCAGTGCGCCTCCACGGCCGGTCTATCCTGTGCCTCCTCCAAGGACCAGGCCTCCGGTAGATCTCTCCAGCCTGGTGAGTACTGTGCCTGTTCTAAGAACCAAGTCTCCTGTGTGTCCCTCCAGTCCGGACGCTCCAGAGCCTCCCTCCAGTCCGGACCCTCCAGAGCCGCCCATCTGTCCTGAGCTGCCAGAGCCGCCCGTCTGTCCTGAGCCGCCTGAGCCGCCCGTCTGTCCTGAGCCGCCAGAGCCGCCCGTCTGTCCTGAGCCGCCTGAGCCGCCCGTCTGTCCTGAGCCGCCTGAGCCGTCCGTCAGTCAGGAGCCGCCTGAGCCGCCCGTCAGTCAGGAGCCGCCTGAGCCGCCCGTCAGTCAGGAGCCGCCTGAGCCGCCCGTCAGTCAGGAGCCGCCTGAGCCGCCCGTCAGTCAGGAGCCGCCTGAGCCGCACATCAGTCAGGAGCCGCCTGAGCCGCCCGTCAGTCCGGATCTGCCTGAGGCGCCAGAGTCTTCCTCCAGTCCGGATCTGCCGGAGTCTCCCTCCTGTCCGGATCTGCCGGAGTCTCCCTCCTGTCCGGAGCTGCCAGAGTCGCCCTCCTGTCCGGAGCTGCCCCTCAGTCCAGAGGCGCACCTCAGTCCAGAGGCGTGCCTCAGTCCAGTGGTGGCCTTTACTAGGATCTCCAAACCAGGGTCGGTGACGTGGGTCGCCACTCCTAAGGTATCACAGAAGTGGGCCGAGACTATGGTGGAGTGGGGTCCTCGTCCCGCTCCAGAGCCGCCACCGCGGTAAATGCCCAACCAGACCCTCCCCTATAGGTTCAGGTTTTGCGGCCGGAGTCCGCACCTTTGGGGGGGGGGGGGGGGTACTGTCACGTTCTGACCTTAGTTCCTTTTTTATGTCTTCATTTTAGTTTGGTCAGGGCGTGAGTTGGGGTGGGCATTCTATGTTGTTTTTTCTATGTTTTGTTCTGTTGTTCTATTTCTATGTGTTTGGCCTAGTATGGTTCTCAATCAGAGGCAGGTGTTAGTCGTTGTCTCTGATTGGGAGCCATATTTAGGTAGCCTGTTGTCTATTGTGTTTTGTGGGTGGTTGTTTCCTGTGTCTGTGTTTGCACCATACGGGACTGTTTCGATTTTCGTTTGTTCATTCACTTTGTTATTTTGTATTTTTGTAGTGTTCAGTTTTACATATTAAAATGGACACTTACCACGCTGCACATTGGTCCGATATCTCTTACTCCTCGTCAGAAGAGGAGGAAAGTAGTTACACTAGGCCACTCCAGGACCTTGAGATGCTTCTTACGGAGCCACTCCTTAGTTGCCCTGGCTGTGTGTTTTGGGTCGTTGTCATGCTGGAAGATCCAGCCACGACCCATCTTCAATGCTCTTACTGAGGGAAGGAGGTTGTTGGCCAAGATCTCGTGATACATGGCCCCATCCCTCCTCCCCTCAATACGGTGCAGTCGTCCTGTCCCCATTGCAGAAAAGCATCCCCAAAGAATGATGTTTCCACCTCCATGCTTCACGTTTGGGATGGTGTTCTTGGGGTTGTACTCATCCTTCTTCTTCCTCCAAACACGGCGAGTGGAGTTTAGACCAAAAAGCTATATTTTTGTCTCATCAGACCACATGACCTTCTCCCATTCCTCCTCTGGATCATCCAGATGGTCATTGGCAAACTTCAGACGGGCCTGGACATGCGCTGGCTTGAGCAGGGGGACCTTGCGTGCGCTGCAGGATTTTAATCCATGACGGCGTAATGTGTTACTAATGGTTTTCTTTGAGACTGTGGTCCCAGCTCTCTTCAGGTCATTGACCAGGTCCTGCCATGTAGTTCTGGGCTGATCCCTCACCTTCCTCATGATCATTGATGCCACACAAGGTGAGATCTTGCATGGAGCCCCAGACCGAGGGTGATTGACTGTCATCTTGAACTTCTTCCATTTCCTTCTTCCACAGTTGTTGCCTTCTCACCAAGCTGCTTGCCTATTGTCCTGTAGCCCATCCCAGCCTTGTGCAGGTCTACAATTTTATCCCTGATGTCCTTACATAGCTCTCTGGTCTTGGCCATTGTGGAGAGGTTGGAGTCTGTTTGATTGAGTCTTTTGATTGTGTCTTTTATACAGGTAACGAGTTCAAACAGGTGCAGTTAATACAGGTAATGAGTGGAGAACAGGAGGGCTTCTTAAAGAAAAACGAACAGGTCTGTGAGAGCCGGAATTCTTACTGGTTGGTAGGTGATCAAATACTTATGTCATGCAATAAAATGCAAATTAATTACTTAAAAATTATACAATGTGATTTTCTGGATTTTTGTTTTAGATTCCGTCTCTCACAGTTGAAGTGTACCTATGATAAAAATTACAGACCTCTACATGCTTTGTAAGTAGGAAAACCTGCAAAATCGGCAGTGTATCAAATACTTGTTCTCCCCACTGTACATAGACATGGAATCACTGGTCACTTTAATAATGGAACACTAGTCACTTTAATAATGTTTACATACTGCTTAACTCATATCATATGTATATACTGTATTCTATTCTACTGTATTTTCGTCAATGCCACTCCGACATTGCTCGTCTTAATATTTATGTATGTCTTAATTCCATTTTTTTTACTTTTAGATTTGTGTGTATTGTTGTGAATTGTTTGATACTACTGCACTGCTGGGAACACAAACATTTCACTACACCTGCAATGACATCTGCTAAATATGTGAATGTGACCAATACAATTTGATTTGAGTAGGGAAGGAGGCAGGGGATAGAGAGAAGGGTAAGATAAACAGAGAGAAAGGAGGGGGGAGTAGGGGGAGACAGGGGGTAGGAGAGACAGAGAGAGAGAGGAAGGACAGAGAGGTGGGGGGTACAGGTGATAGAGAGAGAGAGAGAGAGAGAGAGAGAGAGAGAGAGAGAGAGAGAGAGAGAGAGAGAGAGAGAGAGAGAGAGAGAGAGAGAGAGAGAGAGGAAGGACAGAGAGGTGGGGGGTACAGGGGATGAGAGAGACAGAGAGAGAGAGAGGAAAGCCAGAGAAGTGGGGGGGAGGTGAGGGATAGGACAGACAGAGAGAGCGAGGAAGATACAGAGAGCTGAGGGATGCAGGGGATAGAGAGACAGAGAGAGAGAGAGAGAGGAAGCACAGAGAAGTGGAGGGGAGGTAGGGGATAGGAGAGACAGAGAGAGCGAGGAAGATACAGAGAGATGAGGGATGCAGGGGATAGAGAGACAGAGAGAGAGAGAGGAAGGACAGAGAAGTGGAGGGGAGGTAGGGGATAGGAGAGACAGAGAGGGAGAGGAAGGACAGAGAGGTGGGGGATGCAGGGGATAGGAGAGAAGGTTAGGAGAGACAGAGAGAGAGAGTAGAAAGTGGGATAGAGGGGGAGGAGGGGTGAAAAAGACAGAGAGAAGGTTGAGAGAGTGAAAAAGAGAGGTATAGAGGGGTATAAACAGATTCGCCAGACAGAATAACAGCAAAAGTGAGAAAATAATTCCAGTGAAGATACAAAGACTGTCTCTACTAAACACAAAGCCTCTTCACAACACTCACACTTCAAAGGCACAATTAAATGTGTGTGTGTGTGTGTGTGTGTGTGTGTGTGTGTGTGTGTGTGTGTGTGTGTGTGTGTGTGTGTGTGTGTGTGTGTGTGTGTGTGTGTGTGTGTGTGTGTGTGTGTGTGTGTGTTTGCACGTCTGTTTTAAAGCCATACATTTAGCAACACTCCTGCTGCAACACCTCAGATAAGCACCTGTGTGCCTCCATAAGAAATAACAAAATGTCTTGAAAAAGGTATTGAACATGTCAAAAGGTATTATTTCAATACCAAATCATCTTTTGTAGTTGTCTCACAGCAAAGTCCTTGTCATTATATTTGCATATTTATGATAGATTCCCATAAGCAATATTATTGTAGGAGATTAGTTTTAACAAGGCAAAGCAAGCAATCAAAGGAAAGTACCTCCTGAATGTTTGGGTAGCTGAAAAGTTTTTATCACAATGCTAAATGCTGTGTGTGTGTGTGTGTGTGTGTGTGTGTGTGTGTGTGTGTGTGTGTGTGTGTGTGTGTGTGTGTGTGTGTGTGTGTGTGTGTGTGTGTGTGTGTGTGTGTGTGTGTGTGTGTGTGAGTGAGTGAGAGAGAGAGAGAGAGAGAGTTGTAGCTCTCTCAAAGTGTGAAGGCAGAATAGCTCCGGTCACAGAGGTTTATCTGCTGTGACGCTGCCACTTCAATAACTCAACACATTTCTCCAACACTTCGTTTGAACTAACTACAGTACATACACTGAGTGTACAAAGCATTAGGAACACCTTCCTAATATTGAGTTGCACCTGCTTTTGCCCTCAGAACAGCCTCAATTCATAGGGGCATGGACTCTACAAGGTGTCGAAAGGGTTCCACAGTGATGCTGGCCCATGTTGACTACAATGGTTCTCATAGTTGTGTTAAGTTGGCTGGATGTCCTTTGGGTGGTGGACCATTCTTTATACACACGGGAAACTGTTGAACGTGAAAAACCCAGCAGCGTTGCAGTTCTTGACACACTCAAACCTGTGCGCCTGGCACCTACTACCATACCCTGTTCAAAGGTACTTAAATCTTTTGTCTTGCCCATTCACCGTGAGAATGGCACACACACAATCCATGTCTCAATTGTCATTCTTTAACCTGTCTCCTCCCCTTCATCTATACTGATTGAATTGGATTTAACAAGTGACATCAATAAGGGATCATAGCTTTCACCTGGTCAGTCTATGTCATGGAAAGAGCAGGTGTCCTTAATGTTTTGTACACTCAGTTTATACTTTGTATGTGCCTGTGTGTGTGTATGTGTGTGACTGAGTGTGTGCCTGTGTGTATGTATGTGTCTATGTGTGTGTGTGCGCAATTTGTATATGTGTGTGTATGTGTGTGTGTTCCCTGCAGATGGTAGAAATTGTAAGCTGGGGTCCAGAGGGAAAAACAGACTGAGTCCCTGATTCCCTAATGGGGATGTCTTCATGTTAGACCATCAGCCTACTGGGACAGACAGGCTCCTCCCTCCCTCCCTCCCTCCCTCCCTCCCTCCCTCCCTCCCTCCCTCCCTCCCTCCCTCCCTCCCTCCCTCCCTCCCTCCCTCTCCTCTCTCTCTCTCTCTCTCTCTCTCTCTCTCTCTCTCTCTCTCTCTCTCTCTCTCTCTCTCTCTCTCTCTCTCTCTCTCTCTCTCTCTCTCTCTCTCTCTCTCTCTCTCTCTCTCTCTCTCTCTCTCTCTCTCTCTCTCTCTCTCTCTCTCTCTCTCTCTCTCTCCCTCCCTCCCTCCCTCCCTCCCTCCCTCCCTCCCTCCCTCTCTCTCTCTCTCTCTCTCTCTCTCTCTCTCTCTCTCTCTCTCTCTCTCTCTCTCTCTCTCTCTCTCTCTCTCCCACACACACTACTGACATCTTCAGCAGGCAGGCAGGGACATTTTAATCTAGCTGTACTGAAGACTTCACCCTTAAAGTAAAGTTCACATCAATAATGAATAATAAATCACTGATCGTTAAACCCTGACCCTAGAGCTCTAACACCTGACCTCTCACCCTCCCTGATTTGATTTCCAGGGAAGACGAGTGTCACTTTGTATCTTCTCCCTAGAAAACCACAACATCAGACCTACTAGAGAGAGAGAGAGAGAGAGAGGGGGGTAGAGAGGGAGAGAGAGAATGAGAGAGGGAAAGAGAGGGAGAGAGAGAGGGAGAGAGAGAGGGAGAGAGGGAGAGAGGGAGAGATAGAGAATGAAAGAGAGAAGAAAGAGAGGGAGAGATGGGGCGAGGAGAAGAGGGAATGTGCTATGGGTGCACTCAGTGACCTGCCTTCTGGAGAGTGTAACCAGAGTGAGTATCAAATCAAATCAAATTGTATTGGTCATATACACTAGGGTAGCAGATGTTAATGCAAGTGTAGAGAAATGCTTGTGCGTTTAGTTTCGACAGTGCAGTAATATCTAACAAGTAATCTAACAATTTCACAACAAATACCGTATACACACAAGTGTAAAGAGATGAAAAAGAATATGCACATATAAATATATGGGTGAGCGATGGCCGAACGGCATAGGCAAGATGCAGTAGATGGTATAGAGTACAGTATATACATATGAGATGAGTAATGTAGGGCATGCAAACATTATATAAAGTGGCATTGTTTAAAGTGACTAGTGATACATTTATTACATCCAATTATTAATATTAAAGTGGCTAGAGATTTGAGTCTATGTTGGCAGCAGCCACTCAATGTTAGTGATGGCTGTTTAAAACTTCTTGTCAATATGGGGGCGCTGTTTTCACTTTGTAAAAAATCGTGCCCAAATTAAACTGCCTCGTACTCTATTCTAGATTGTACAATATGCATATGATTATTACTATTGGATAGAAAACACTCTCAAGTTTCTAAAACCGTTTGAATTATATCTGTGAGTAAAACAGAACTCATTTTACAGCAAACTTCCTGACAGGAAGTGAAAAATCTGAAATCGAGGCTCTGTTCCAGGGACTTCCTATTCATTTGCTTGAAATCTATGGATATACATGCACTTCATATGCCTTCCACTAGATGTCAACAGGCAGTGGGAGGTGGAATGGGGTGTCTAGCTTGATCTGAGGTCGAACAAGAGCTCTTGGAATGACGTGACCACTATTTCCTTTGTCTACCAAGGCGCGGGAAGGACATCAGCATTGGCTTCTGAAAAGCGTTCGGTATAGACGGCTAATATCTCCGGCTTTGATTTTATTTGATACATGTGATAATATCATCGTAAAGTATGTTTATTCAATATAGTTTTATCAGATTATTCAACGTTTAACGGGAGTTTTGGAGTTTTCCGTTCTCTGCGTTAGGTGAAGATGGACATCTTCGCGCCACTTGGCTAGCTAAGGTTGCTAATTCGACAGGAGAAGAGGACATTCTAAAACCAAACAACGATTTATTCTGGACAAAGGACTCCTTGTACAAGATTCTGATGGAAGCTCAGCAAAAGTAAAAACCATTTATGATGTTATTTCGTATTTCTGTGGAAAATGTTTAGTAGTATTTTCCTTCCTTTTTGCGGGCGCTGTCTCGCTATAACGTAAGCTGTTTGTTATGGTAAAGTTATTTTTAAAAATCTAACACGGCGATTGCATTAAGAACTAGTGTATCTTTCATTTGCTGTCCAACATGTATTTTTTTGTAAAGTTTATGATGAGTTCTTTGATTAGATTAGGTGACTGTCCAAAATTTCTCCGGAGATTCTGGTGAATCGATGCTACATATTCACAATGTATAACCACGGTTTGCAGCTCAAAATATGCACATTTTCGAACAAAAATTAAGTGTATTGTATAACCTGATGTTATAGGACTGTCATCTGATGAAGTTGGTCAAGGTTAGTGATTAATTTTATATCTTTTGCTGTTTTTTTGCGATCGCTACCTTTGCGGTAAATGAATGCGGTTGTGTGTTTGGCTATTGTGGTAAGCTAATATAATGCTATATTGTGTTTTCGCTGGAAAACACTTAAAAAATCTGAAATATTGGCTGGATTCACAAGATGTTTATCTTTCATTTGCTGTACACCATGTATTTTTCATAAATGTTTTATGATGAGTATTTAGGTATTTCACGTTGCTCTCTGTAATTATTCTTGCTGCTTCGGTGCTATTTGTGATTGTAGCTGCAATGTAAAACTATGATTTATACCTCAAATATGCACATTTTCGAACAAAACATAGATTTATTGTATAACATGTTATAAGACTGTCATCTGATGAAGTTGTTTCCTGGTTAGTGACTAATTATATCTCTATTTGGTCGGTTTTGTGATAGCTACCTATGCGGTAAAAAAATGGTGAAAATATGCGGTTGAGTCTTTTGCTATTGTGGTTAGCTAATAGAAATACATATTGTGTTTTCGCTGTAAAACATTTTAAAAATCGGATATGATGGCTGGATTCACAAGATGTGTATCTTTCATTTGCTGTATTGGACTTGTGATTTCATGATATTTATATGCTAGTATTTACTTGTGGCGCTATGCTAGGCTATGCTAGTCAGCTTTTTTACTGATGAGGATGCTCCCGGATCAGGGATGGTGATGAAGTAGAGGTTAACAGTCTGATGGCCTTGAGATAGCTGTTTTTTAGTCTCTCGGTCCCAGCTTTAATGCACCTGTACTGACCTCGCCTTCTGGATGATAGCAATCCTCCCTGTGTGTGTGTGTGTGTGTGTGTGTTTATGTTTTTATGTGTGTGTGTGTGTGTCTGTCTGCTTTACCCTGCCTTTCCTCCCAGCCTTTTCATCCCTGGTTTCCCTACAACCCCTACAGCCCTCTCCTTCATCCTTCCCTCTCCTTCATCCTTCCCCCTCCCTCCCTCCCTCCTCCCCCTTGCAGTGTGTTGGTAGGCCCAGGGAGAACCCATCAACCCTGCTGGCACAGAAGAGTTCTCCCTGGGCCTACCAACACACTGCACAGGGGGAGGAGGGATGGGGGAAGGATGGGGGAGAGGGCTGTAGGGGTTGACCTGTGTCGACCTCCCGGGGCAACCACAAATTAATGTATAATACTCTTCTAATCAGCCAGGTCACTCCAGATCCAAGGCGATATTCAACGTTCGTCCAGGTTCCCAGTACGTCAGGAGATGCCTTCAAAACCGGCCACTAGGGGCACTATTACCATCAAGTAGAATTGCGGCTTTGTGGATGAGGATGGAGGATGGGCAAAAGCTGCGAGCCCCGGCTCCGAGGGTCGTGCATTCAATCTAGGGCTGGGTGGTATACCGTATTTTACTATATACCGGTATGATGCACGGACTGGTTTGAGTTTTTACTTTACCTTTCAACATTGTATTTGAATGTTTGGTTTGTTAAATGTGATACGCCATGCGTAACATCCTTTTCTGTAGTCTACTCCTCTACTTGAGTCATCTCTCTCCGCTCTCTCTCTCCATTCTGTTTTCCACACAGACCTAGCCCCGCCCACTGTCACTCAAGGAGCGCGTTTGTTTTTGCTCGGCCACCAGACACTTGCAATTAGTCTGCATTGTCAATGCAGCACATGCAACAATGACTACGATGCTGCTTCCACTCTGCTTGTTAATATAAATCTACAAGAGTTCTATAATTACACTATTAGTGTTTTTTACATCTGCAAACAGCTATGTTTTCTTTTTTTAACAAGTTGTGGCTAAGTCTTGTTAGCCGCTAATGCTAATCACTAGTTAGCTGTCTAAAGTAGCAAGCTATACATCCTGATACCAGTGAAGTTAGTGCAACAGTATCTTCTAAATCAAAGAGGAATAGGTGAAGCATGAATATGTTAGCTACATGAAGTAGCTAACAGAAAACATTTAATGTAGCCAAAGATTATAGGGTCCCCTAGGAAACACTGACCAACACTTTGGTTCCTACCCAATCACAATAACTTCTCCCTGGCATTTTCATTAGTTGCCATGTCAAACAAGACTGTATTCCAAGCGCCCATTATTATCTTCTAACTATGGAATTAGAATAATCATTATTTTCCCAGTTTTATGATCTAATCGCAATTGCAACATTTGGTTTAAAGGCCTAGTAACTTCG
The DNA here is from genome assembly GCF_016432855.1 of Salvelinus namaycush. Lineage (NCBI taxonomy): Eukaryota > Metazoa > Chordata > Actinopteri > Salmoniformes > Salmonidae > Salvelinus > Salvelinus namaycush. Next base: position 128,283 of record NW_024061345.1, on the reverse strand, counting down.
GTCAACTCTGAGTTCAACTCGGAATAACCTGTACCATGAAAGTGTCTCACCTCTTAGCCAGGTAAATTTATATGGCAACGAATCCTTCAGAACTAACCTGCACCCGGGCAGGCTAACTCAGGGCTAACTCCATTCATCTCAAATGAACTGTCTGACCCACGGGTTGAGGACCAATGAAATCAGATTCCCTCCCTCTTACAAATATTGCATCATCATCCCCTTCATTTGAGGAAGACGACTGATTCGATATGTTATTCAACTGAAATGTTTTTTATTGTGTGTTAGAAAATAGTGAAGCTAGAATACCTGTCACATGACACATTTAGGCTAATGACATAATGCATTTGAAACTTCACACAGTCAAACTTTCGCATGACTTAATAACATTATTTTAGTGGGAAAAAGGTTCTCATAAGTACACCAAAGCACACCAAAGACGGCATTAACGATAACAAGTAATAATATAAAGACGGCACTTCTAAAAGCCTATTTCACACCTTAGCCTGCTGAATTTGCAAGATAACTTTTCTTCCATTTTGATTTTGGCAAAAATGAAAATGTGGCACTGACTCGCCCATGGATTGATGTTTCAGCATTGTCTCAATGAAGAGTTCTCACTCGCCCATGGATTGATGTTTCAGCATTGTCTCAATGAAGAGTTCTGACTCTCTCATGGATTGATGTTTCAGCATTGTCTCAATGAAGAGTTCTGAATCTCTCATGGATTGATGTTTCAGCATTGTCTCAATGAATAGTTCTGACTCGCCCATGGATTGATGTTTCAGCATTGTCTCAATGAAGAGTTCTGAATCTCTCATGGATTGATGTTTCAGCATTGTCTCAATGAAGAGTTCTGAATCTCTCATGGATTGATGTTTCAGCATTGTCTCAATGAAGAGTTCTGACTCTCTCATGGATTGATGTTTCAGCATTGTCTCAATGAAGAGTTCTGAATCTCTCATGGATTGATGTTTCAGCATTGTCTCAATGAAGAGTTCTGAATCTCTCATGGTTGATGTTTCACCATTGTCTCAATGAAGAGTTCTGACTCTCTCATGGATTGATGTTTCAGCATTGTCTCAATGAAGAGTTCTGAATCTCTCATGGATTGATGTTTCAGCATTGTCTCAATGAAGAGTTCTGAATCTCTCATGGATTGATGTTTCAGCATTGTCTCAATGAAGAGTTCTGAATCTCTCATGGTTGATGTTTCACCATTGTCTCAATGAAGAGTTCTGACTCTCTCATGGATTGATGTTTCAGCATTGTCTCAATGAAGAGTTCTGAATCTCTCATGGATTGATGTTTCAGCATTGTCTCAATGAAGAGTTCTGAATCTCCCATGGCTTGATGTTTCAGCATTGTCTCAATGAAGAGTTCTGACTCGCCCATGGATTGATGTTTCATCATTGTCTCAATGAAGAGTTCTGAATCTCCCATGGATTGATGTTTCAGCATTGTCTCAATGAAGAGTTCTGACTCTCTCATGGATTGATGTTTCAGCATTGTCTCAATGAAGAGTTCTGACTCTCTCATGGATTGATGTTTCAGCATTGTCTCAATGAAGAGTTCTGACTCTCTCATGGATTGATGTTTCAGCATTGTCTCAATGAAGAGTTCTGAATCTCCCATGGATTGATGTTTCAGCATTGTCTCAATGAAGAGTTCTGACTCGCCCATGGATTGATGTTTCAGCATTGTCTCAATGAAGAGTTCTGACTCTCTCATGGATTGATGTTTCAGCATTGTCTCAATGAAGAGTTCTGAATCTCTCATGGATTGATGTTTCAGCATTGTCTCAATGAAGAGTTCTGACTCTCTCATGGATTGATGTTTCAGCATTGTCTCAATGAAGAGTTCTGAATCTCTCATGGCTTGATGTTTCAGCATTGTCTCAATGAAGAGTTCTGACTCTCTCATGGATTGATGTTTCAGCATTGTCTCAATGAAGAGTTCTGAATCTCTCATGGATTGATGTTTCAGCATTGTCTCAATGAAGAGTTCTGAATCTCCCATGGATTGATGTTTCAGCATTGTCTCAATGAAGAGTTCTGAATCTCCCATGGATTGATGTTTCAGCATTGTCTCAATGAAGAGTTCTGAATCTCTCATGGATTGATGTTTCAGCATTGTCTCAATGAAGAGTTCTGAATCTCCCATGGATTGATGTTTCAGCATTGTCTCAATGAAGAGTTCTGAATCTCCCATGGATTGATGTTTCAGCATTGTCTCAATGAAGAGTTCTGAATCTCCCATGGATTGATGTTTCAGCATTGTCTCAATGAAGAGTTCTGAATCTCTCATGGATTGATGTTTCAGCAATGTCTCAATGAAGAGTTCTGAATCTCTCATGGATTGATGTTTCAGCATTGTCTCAATGAAGAGTTCTGACTCTCTCATGGTTTGATGTTTCAGCATTGTCTCAATGAAGAGTTCTGAATCTCTCATGGCTTGATGTTTCAGCATTGTCTCAATGAAGAGTTCTGACTCTCTCATGGATTGATGTTTCAGCATTGTCTCAATGAAGAGTTCTGAATCTCTCATGGATTGATGTTTCAGCATTGTCTCAATGAAGAGTTCTGAATCTCTCGGATTGATGTTTCAGCATTGTCTCAATGAAGAGTTCTGAATCTCCCATGGATTGATGTTTCAGCATTGTCTCAATGAAGAGTTCTGAATCTCTCATGGATTGATGTTTCAGCATTGTCTCAATGAAGAGTTCTGACTCGCCCATGGATTGATGTTTCATCATTGTCTCAATGAAGAGTTCTGAATCTCCCATGGATTGATGTTTCAGCATTGTCTCAATGAAGAGTTCTGACTCTCTCATGGATTGATGTTTCAGCATTGTCTCAATGAAGAGTTCTGACTCTCTCATGGATTGATGTTTCAGCATTGTCTCAATGAAGAGTTCTGACTCTCTCATGGATTGATGTTTCAGCATTGTCTCAATGAAGAGTTCTGAATCTCCCATGGATTGATGTTTCAGCATTGTCTCAATGAAGAGTTCTGACTCGCCCATGGATTGATGTTTCAGCATTGTCTCAATGAAGAGTTCTGACTCTCTCATGGATTGATGTTTCAGCATTGTCTCAATGAAGAGTTCTGAATCTCTCATGGATTGATGTTTCAGCATTGTCTCAATGAAGAGTTCTGACTCTCTCATGGATTGATGTTTCAGCATTGTCTCAATGAAGAGTTCTGAATCTCTCATGGCTTGATGTTTCAGCATTGTCTCAATGAAGAGTTCTGACTCTCTCATGGATTGATGTTTCAGCATTGTCTCAATGAAGAGTTCTGAATCTCTCATGGATTGATGTTTCAGCATTGTCTCAATGAAGAGTTCTGAATCTCTCGGATTGATGTTTCAGCATTGTCTCAATGAAGAGTTCTGAATCTCCCATGGATTGATGTTTCAGCATTGTCTCAATGAAGAGTTCTGAATCTCTCATGGATTGATGTTTCAGCATTGTCTCAATGAAGAGTTCTGATTCTCCCATGGATTGATGTTTCAGCATTGTCTCAATGAAGAGTTCTGAATCTCCCATGGATTGATGTTTCAGCATTGTCTCAATGAAGAGTTCTGAATCTCCCATGGATTGATGTTTCAGCATTATCTCAATGAAGAGTTCTGAATCTCTCATGGATTGATGTTTCAGCATTGTCTCAATGAAGAGTTCTGAATCTCCCATGGATTGATGTTTCAGCATTGTCTCAATGAAGAGTTCTGACTCGCCCATGGATTGATGTTTCAGCATTGTCTCAGTGAAGAGTTCTGACTCGCCCATGGATTGATGTTTCATCATTGTCTCAATGAAGAGTTCTGAAACTCCCATGGATTGATGTTTCAGCATTGTCTCAATGAAGAGTTTGGTGTTCGACTAGCCATGTGCAACATGCACACGCAGTAACAAGCCTGCTAGAGTTAGCGTCAGGTGGACAAGCAATATCCACCATCGTAATACGGATGAAACCTGAGCTGGACTGGGAAGTTAATTGAAGCTAGAAAACCCTGAGTAGATATAGCTTGCATCGCAGTATACCCCTCTGGACAAATGTTGAATGCTGAAGTCAAACCGTCACGGCTTGTTGCAAACAGGTGCACGCACACTCTCACAAACGCTTGCAAGCACACAAGCAAACATACACAAATTCTCACACACTCACACACAGCTCTCTAAAATTAGCTGCATCCCTTTCTGCTTTTACCCTAGCACTGTAGGGCCCTGAGCGGGAAGCAGGGTATGCATCAAAGACTTAATTAAAGCAGAATGCTCTCAGTCTCTCTCAGTCTCAGTCTCTCAATGTCTCTCTCTCTCTCTCTCTCTCTCTCTGTCTCTCTGTCTCTCTCTCTCTCTCTCTCTCAGTCTCAGTCTCTCAATGTCTCTCTCTCTCCCTCTCTCTCTGTCTCAGTCTCTCTCTCAGTCTCTCTCTCTCTCTCTCTCTCTCTCAGTCTCAGTCTCTCAATGTCTCTCTCTCTCAGTCTCTCTCTCTCTCTCTCTCTCTCTCTCTCTCTCTCTCTCTCAAATTCAAATGGCTTTAAAAGGCATGGAACGTGTTACCACATACATTGCAAAAGCAAACATATAGATACAACACATCAATGATGCCACACACTGTAGATGATAATAGTAAAAATAATAATACTCAATGAGTGGTAACAATTAACATGACAAGAAGTAAGAAGTAAGAAGTAAGAAACTAATGAGGACAATAAATAAATAGTGAGAAAGACACATGTAGCAAAGTTGTCTGTGGCCGTCCCTACACTTGTGGCTGTCTCTACAAGTGTGGCGAGAAGCTACATATACTAGATATACAAAAGTATGTGGACACAACTTCAAATTAGTGGATTCGGCTATTTCAGCCATAACCGTTGCTCACAGGTGTATAAAATCGAGCACACAGCCATGCAATCTCCATAGGAAACATTGGCAGTAGAATGGCCTTACTGAAAAGCTCAGTGACTTTCAACATGGCACTGTCATAGGATGCCTTTCCAAAGAGTCAGTTAGTCAAATTTCTGCCCTGCTAGAGCTGCCCCGGTCAAATGTAAGTGCTGTTATTATGAAGTGGAAACGTCTAGGACCGCAAAGTTATAGGCCACACAAGCACACAGAACGGGACCGTCGAGTGCTGAAAATCGTCTGTCCTCGGTTGCAACATTCACTACCGAGTTCCAAATTGCAACGTCAGCACAAGAACTGTTCGTCAGAGTTTCATGAAATGGGTTTCCAAGGCCTAGCAAGCCAAAGATCACCATGAGCAATGCCAAACATCGGCTGGAGTGGTGTAAAACTCGCCGCCAGTGGAAATACGTTCTTTGGAGTGATGAATCACACTTCACCGTCTGGCAGTGACGGATGAACCTGAGTTTGGCGGAGAATGCTACCTGGCCCAAAGCAAAGTGTCAACTGTAAAGTTTGATGGAGGAGGAATAATGTTCTGGGGCTGTTTTTCATTGTTCAGGGAAATCTTAACGCTACAGCATACAATGACATTCTAGACAATTCTGTGCTTCCAACTTTGTGGCAACAGTTTGGGGAAGGCCCTTTCCTGTTTCAGCATGACAATGCCCCCGTGCACAAAGCGAGGCCCATACAGAAATGGTTTGTTGAGATCGGTGTGGAAGAACTTGACTGGCCTGCACAGAGCCCTGACTTCAACCCCGTCAAACACCTTTGGGATGAATTGGAACTCCAACGGCGAGCCAGGCCTAATCACCCAACATCTGTGCTTGAACTCACTAATGGTCTTCTGGCTGAATGTTCCAACATTTAGTGGAAAGCCTTCCCAGAAGAGTGGAGGCTGTTATAATAGCAAAGGGGGGACCAACTCCATATTAATGCCCACGATTTTGGTATGAGATGTTCGATGAGTAGGTGTCCACATACTTTTGGTCATGTAGTGTATTTTGCAGCTTATATGGCACACATTCAAAATGTGTGCATTGTTTTTTAAAAGTTTTTTTTTTAGTATAGTTCTCATAGTGTAGGAGAAAATGCAGCTCTGTCTCGACCTCTCTGAGGGCAGAGTGAGCACAACCTGTCCTCTCTGGGTAGCCAAATGTGTCTGTGACGGCCGGGTTCTATGGCCTCTCTCTCCATCGCTCTCCATCTCTCTCTCTCCATCTCTCTCCATCTCTCTCTCAAACACAACATGAACTGCCGCCTGCCTTTATATTGAAACTGTTCTATCAGCAACTCTCTCGCTCACACACACAAACTGACTTGGGACGTTCTGGTTATGTGCATGCTAGGGTGTGTGTGTGTGTTTGTGTGCGTGTGTGCGTGTGTGTGTGTATGTAGTTATTGTATATAAATGAATGAGGATAATGCAGTGGGATAGTGTTGAACCCTTTGACATGTAGGAACACACGGGTGTGATCATTCTAAAGTGGTCCCTGCATTGTACGCTCAAACCACTGTGATTAGAACACTTATTTACAACGTCCAGAGGATTGACGCAGCAGTCAGCGTTTGAGCTGGCCACATTGTTTTTTTCACAGAAACACAGTCTTCACAACGTTATGTCGTCCATGTGAAAGGCTAACACAATTCTCATCCAAACCGGAAAATGTCAGCTACGTTAGTTGTAGCGCTAACTGAGGAAAGAGTGACCTAACACAAGCGGTCATATTTAGCTAACTCTCGGCTGACAGAAACCGTAATTAGCTAATAGCAATTACTATTTACAATTCATCATATCATGGGTGACCTCACCAGTGATCTAAATAATTGAATAAAACGCGATGGGTATTTTGTGCGGGCCGCCATATTTGTTTTTTCATGTCAACCAAAGATAAGAGGTTGCAAGATGAGTTGGGTCTGTTTGCAGTATGCATGTTGAATGGGGTGTGTCGTTTACCATCATTCACTTCCTGAAGTTTACTCAAAGACGATTGAACCATCCCTTCACTTAATTTTGTTCTAACATCTTTGGTCTGGCAGACATTTACGTGACAACCAAAATGCATTTTATGATGTTAACAAACATGGCGCCACACATAGCTGGCAATTAGCTTAGAATTAGCTCATCATAATTAGTACAACCTTAAAATATATATATTTTACACACATATATTTCCATTACAATCTATGCAAGAATTGTAATGCATGATTTGTCACCAGGACTTGAAAACATGTGAATAAAACAGCAAATGCATTATGCTCCATACATACATACGGTGTGCTACAGTAGCTACAATAACACGATATACAGAAACTATAATGATAACATAATAAGGCACTTACTTTGATAGGAACGCACACATGTCCAAAGTTATTATTAATAGTGAAGGCAATGTGGCAGCCAGCTGGAAAATGTGCCAGGGAGGAAAGAGTTTGTGCCTGGGCTCTCGTCGAAGAGAGACATTTGTCTGGCTCAGTAATGTCTCAAACACAAACTGTCTGCAACAGTGAAATGGGCGGAACACACCTCAATTCAAACAGTTGTTAGAAAATAAAAAGAACTTGTTAGAAAATAATTAGAAATTGACAAGCTGCTCTATAGCCAATAGATCATTAGCAGGCAGTGCACCTTGGTCTGAGGGCAGCGTGGGTGAACTGTCCTGATGTGTAACAATCCCATTTTGGAAAAGTGCATTCTGACACCACGCGCATAAAAAACCTCACCCTGGGGTGACCGTTAGAGATATTTAGAACTTACATGTGAAAAGGTAAAAAGACTGACCACTGGTGAGGTCACTGCTTTCCTTTCTCCTCCAAACAGATGGAACTAACACACAATGACCTGCTTTCTTAATAGCACTGACTGGGGACATTCACATACACACACGCACTAACACACACACACGCACTCACACATGAAGGCAGGCAGGCAAGCTTGCTGTCATACGCACACCGCCAGATGCACAGCACCATACCAGTTCAGGTTTATTTGAGATTTATGTGGATTTATGTTCTCCAATAAAATACATAGCTAATATAAAACCACTGAAGAATCGTGGTAAAACAAATAGCAATTATGATGTATGGGAAAGAATGCCCTTATCTTATACGATGCAAGCAGGTCCCATTGTAATGAGATAACAACTTTGTGCCATGGTCAAACTGGTCATCTGTTTTGACAGATTTTATGTAAGAGGAGGGAGGAGGAGGGCGAGGTAAGAGGAGGGAGGAGGAGGGCGAGGTAAGAGGAGGGAGGAGGAGGGCGAGGTAAGAGGAGGTTTGAGGAGGGCGAGGTAAGAGGAGGGAGGAGGAGGGCGAGGTAAGAGGAGGGAGGAGGAGGGCGAGGTAAGAGGAGGGAGGAGGAGGGCGAGGTAAGAGGAGGGAGGAGGAGGGTGAGGTAAGAGGAGGGAGGAGGAGGGCGAGGTAAGAGGAGGGAGGAGGAGGGCGAGGTAAGAGGAGATATGTGAGCATGTGCAACACTGATAAGTGCCTCCCTGCAACACGGAAACACAGACTCCCTGGAGCGACACACCCCCACTGCTCAAACCCAGTCTGACAACAACTAAGAGGCACGCATGCACACACACACACACACACACACACACACACACACACACACACACACACACACACACACACACACACACACACACACACACACACACACACACACACACACACACACACACACACACACACACACACACACACACACACACACCTGCCACCATGACTCTGATTTAGATAGTAATATAAGTATAGCGTGTCCTCTGAAGGAAAGCCCTACTTTAGCTCTGGGGAAGAAAGCAGAGAGAATCAGAGAGCGAGTAGAGATAGAGGCAGAAAGAGAGAGAAAGAAAGAATGAGAGAGAGAGTGAGAGAGCAGAGAGAAGTGACACACAGGGTTTTGACAGATCAATAGCATTTCCTACTAACCTTCCATGGCGTATTTCATGTCCAGGGCAAACAGGTTCCATATGAACTCAGCGCTGACCTTCCCCATATTCAGCTCTTGGGGAAATCTGTGGGAGGAATTACAATGGATCCACATCACACTCATATCCTCATAATCACAAGCCTGACTGGACACTCAGACTGCCTGGTTCTGTCTCAAATAGTACCCTAATCCCTAGCTCTGGTCAGAAGGAGTGTGGAAGTGGGTTGGACAGAGAATAGGGTGTCACTGGAGATTTGGGGATAAATTGGTTGAATCTCAGAGGAAGAATTCAGAGAGAGAGAGAGAGAGAGAGAGAGAGAGAGAAAGAGGGAGGGAGGATGGTATATGTGAGAGGTGGTGAAAGGGAGACAGAGAGGTGGAGAGGGAAAAAGAGATAGATAAAGAGAGATAGATAAAGAGAGATAGATAAAGGTAGAGAGGATAACAGAGAGAGATGGGGAAGTGAAGAAAGAGAAAGAAGAGCGAGAGAGAGATAGGAAGAGGCGTTTGCAGATAAATTGTTATTTTGTATATTATAGATTTCCAGTCAGCCCTTAATTGTGAAAAGTCACTGGGATAATAATCCAGCCTACACATAGCGATGGAATGACAGGAGTAGATGAAAGGCTTTTTGTGCAGATAAGGTCAGTTTCCCTCTCAATGTGTTACTTTCCCTAATATAGCTCTCACACACAAAAACAAGCACGCATGCGCTAACACACAAACACACACACACTAACGCAAAACACTTGCGCACGTATGTAGCACGCACATGCACACAAATGCAAAACACATGCGTGTGTACATATGTATGCACACACACACACACTAATATAAGGCAGAATGTCTTGCCTTGAGAAATATTTGTGAGCTAATCCTTGAATGTTCCTCATAGCTCATGCATCTACCCCTCCCCCCAGTAAATCACGCAAGCATGCAGACTCAGATGCAGAAAGAGAGAGACACACACGCACGCACGCACACACACACACACACACACACACACACACACACACACACACACACACACACACACACACACACACACACACACACACACACACACACACACACACACACACACACACACACACACACACACACTTTTTCCGTCTCTCTCTTGCTTCCCCTCTCTCACTGATTTCCGTTGCTTATTCACTAGCAGTTTATGCCCTCAGCTATCCCAGAGCCATTATCCCAAAATAGATCTATCACTGTGTGTGTGTGTCCATGTTGTACGTACTGGTTGATGACAGGGGTGTAGGCGGTGCGGTCCTCGTCGATCACAGACACCATGAGAGTGATGAGCTTGGGCCAGAAGTCCAGGTTCTTTATAGACGGACCCTGCTCCTCCCGGGGAACATTCTGCTTACGGGCCTGGAGGGGGATAGAAGAGGGGGGTGGAGAAAGAGAGACAGAGAGAGAGAGAAGCAGAGATGAAGGTTGTGGTGGAACTCAGTAATCCCAGACAGACAGAGAGAGAGAAGCAGAGATGAAGATTGTGGTGGAACTCAGTAATCCCAGACAGACAGAGAGAGAGAAGCAGAGATGAAGGTTGTGGTGGCGCTCAGTAATCCCAGACAGACAGAGAGAGAGAAGCAGAGATGAAGGTTGTGGTGGAACTCAGTAATCCCAGACAGACAGAGAGAGAGAAGCAGAGATGAAGGTTGTGGTGGAACTCAGTAATCCCAGACAGACAGAGAGAGAGAAGCAGAGATGAAGGTTGTGGTGAAACTCAGTAATCCCAGACAGACAGAGAGAGAGAAGCAGAGATGAAGGTTGTGGTGGAACTCAGTAATCCCAGACAGACAGAGAGAGAGAAGCAGAGATGAAGGTTGTGGTGGAACTCAGTAATCCCAGACAGACAGAGAGAGAGAAGCAGAGATGAAGGTTGTGGTGGAACTCAGTAATCCCAGACAGACAGAGAGAGAGAAGCAGAGATGAAGGTTGTGGTGGCGCTCAGTAATCCCAGACAGACAGACAGACAGACAGACAGACAGACAGACAGACAGACAGACAGACAGACAGACAGACAGACAGACAGACAGACAGACAGACAGACAGACAGACAGACAGACAGACAGACAGACAGACAGACAGACAGTAGACCTCAAGTGTACTTTTACAGAGAGCAGAGAGTTTTGTATGGCAAGCTGAGCCTGCAGCTCATGTTTAATTCAAGACATGGCCTGACATCTTAAATGGAGCTAAACAGAAACCAGACAAACACAGATAAAAACTCACATTGACACCTCAGCCCATCTCCTCCCAGAGCGAGTGTGTGTGTGTGCAGGTTGATGATGGCACGCATGCACACCCTGATCTGTTCACCCGAGTTGCTTCCCTGACCGGGACCTGCTATTTCAACTCTCTCTCTCTCTCTCTCTCTCTCTCTCTCTCTCTCTCTCTCTCTCTCTCTCTCTCTCTCTCTCTCTCTCTCTCTCTCTCTCTCTACCTCTCTCTACCTCTCTCTCTCTCTCTCTCTCTCTCTCTCTCTCTCTCTCTCTCTCTACCTCTCTCTACCTCTCTCTACATCTCTCTCTCTCTCTCTCTCTACCTCTCTCTCTCTCTCTCTCTCTACCTCTCTCTACCTCTCTACCTCTCTCTACCTCTCTCTACCTCTCTCTCTCCACCTCGCTCTCTACCTCTCTCTCTCTACCTCTCTCTCTCTCTCTCTCTCTCTCTCTCTCTCTCTCTCTCTCTCTCTCTCTCTCTCTCTCTCTCTCTCTACCTCTCTCTACCTCTCTCTCTCTCTCTCTCTCTCTCTCTCTCTCTCTCTCTCTCTCTCTCTACCTCTCTCTCTCTCTCTCTCTCTCTACCTCTCTCTACCTCTCTACCTCTCTCTACCTCTCTCTCTCCACCTCGCTCTCTACCTCTCTCTCTCTACCTCTCTCTCTCTCTCTCCACCTATCTACCTCTCTATCTCTCTCTACCTCTCTCTCTCTCTCTCTCTCCACTTCTCTCTCTACCTGTCTCTCTCTTTCTCTACCTCTCTCTCTCTCTACCTCTGAATGCTCAGCTATGAAAAGCCAACGGACATCTTCTCCTGAGGTGCTGACCTGTTGCACCCTCAATAACCACTGTGATTATTATTTGACCCTGCTGGTCATTTATACATGTTTGAATATCTTGAAAAACGACTTGGCCTTAATGTCCATGTACCTTTATAATCTCCACCCAGCACAGCCAGAAGGGGACTGCCCCCCCCCCCCGCAGAGCCTGGTTCCTCTCTAGGTTTCTTCCTAGGTTCCTGCCTTTCTAGATAGTTTTTCCTAGCCACCGGCCTCTACATCCGCATTGCTTGCTCCCTGAGATTTTAGGCTGGGTTTCTGTAAAAGCACTTTGTGACAACTGCAGTTGTAAAAAGGGCTCTATAAAAACATTTGATAGATTGATTGATTGATGCATGAGTGCATGTGTGTGTGTGTTTGGCTGCAGAGAAACACTTTTTCTAGAGCAGCCCTGCCCTTCTTCCACTGATGCCGTCTTCTAAAACACTGATTGAACTGAACTGGCTGTTTCTGCTTAATCACTTGTTGTTCGAAGCACCATCTGTTCAACACAGATAGAGATAGAACAGAACAGCATGGAAAGAGCAGTAGGAGAGTTTTAGCTGTCTGTAGACTAGTGCTGGTTTACAGATCTGATGTCTGTAGACCAGCGCTGGTAAAAATCTAACTAGTGCTGGTATATTATCTAATTAAGCAATAATGCCCGAGGGGGTGTGGTATATTGGCCATACCAACGTAATTACAGCAGTAAAAACAAAGGTTTTGTCATACCCATGGTATATGGTCTGATTTTTATTACATTTTTTATTTAATCTTTATTTATCTAGGCAAGTCAGTTAAGAACAAATTCTTATTTTCAATGACGGCCTAGGAACAGCCTTCAGGCAATCAACATTCAGGGCTTGAACCACTAGTTTACAATAGTCTGTAGACCAGTGCAGGTATATGAGTTGATAGTTGTCTGTAGACCAGTCCTGGTACAGTATATGAGTTGATAGTTGTCTGTAGACCAGTCCTGGTACAGTATATGAGTTGATAGTTGTCTGTAGACCAGTCCTGGTACAGTATATGAGTTGACAGTTGTCTGTAGACCAGTCCTGGTACAGTATATGAGTTGATAGTTGTCTGTAGACCAGTGCAGGTATATGAGTTGACAGTTGTCAGTAGACCAGTCCTGGTACAGTATCTGAGTTGATAGTTGTCTGTAGACCAGTCCTGGTACAGTATATGAGTTGACAGTTTTCTGTAGACCAGTCCTGGTACAGTATATGAGTTGATAGTTGTCTGTAGACCAGTCCTGGTACAGTATATGAGTTGATAGTTGTCTGTAGACCAGTCCTGGTACAGTATATGAGTTGATAGTTGTCTGTAGACCAGTCCTGGTATAGTATATGAGTTGATAGTTGTCTGTAGACCAGTCCTGGTACTGTATATGAGTTGATAGTTGTCTGTAGACCAGTCCTGGTATAGTATATGAGTTGATAGTTGTCTGTAGACCAGTCCTGGTATAGTGATGGACTAGTGAGAGTTCTAGTACAGGAAGGAGTACAGCAGGAGAGTTGTAGCTCCCTGTAACAGTCCTGCTGTAGTATTGGAGCTGATAAATGTTTCTCTGTAGATGGGAGATACGGTTAGAATCAGACTCAACTGTCTGGACATTCTGTTCACACCAACACATTTCCTCTCTTATCTTAATGACTTTACAGATAGATAACCCACTGCTCACAGTGTGTGTTTGTATTGCACGCGCAAGCACAAACACACCCGTGTGTATATCTCTGGGCAACATGAAATGTAGTTTTGATTAATAGAATATGGTGTGTTAAAATGAAGCCTGTCCCTGGCAGCTCTGAAATAATATGGCTTCAATTATTCAACAACCTGCAGTGAAGCGTGTTGCTGTGTGTGTGTGTGTGTGTGTGTGTGTGTGTGTGTGTGTGTGTGTGTGTGTGTGTGTGTGTGTGTGTGTGTGTGTGTGTGTGTGTGTGTGTGTGTGTGTGTGTGTGTGTGTGTGTGTGATTGCTTGCTTGTATGTATTCTAGACGTAGCTCATTCTAATATTTGTACTACTATACATTATATTTTAATTACACTGTTTATACACACCGCACATTTATATACTGGATTCTTGACATAGCTTGTGTGCGTGTTTGTGTTTGTCTGTGTGTGTTTGGTCTGTGTGTATTTGGTGTGTGTGTGTGTGTGTGTGTGTGTGTGTGTGTGTGTGTGTGTGTGTGTGTGTGTGTGTGTGTGTGTGTGTGTGTGTGTGTGTGTGTGTGTGTAATGACTCGGGGGAGAGCTCGATTAAAACCGGTTAAGCGTAAACTCACCAATTTTGGGGACTTTCGTTATTAGTTAATTGTTTTATCAAGGTAGTGTGCTAATAAATCAGCCTCTGTTCAGCCAATTTGGGACCGTTTTGGCTGATAGCCATGCTTCCCAGCTTAAATTGATTTTGTCTCACTAGACTCTGGGGTATCGGATTAGACTCGGGGCTCCCGAATTGCGCAGCGGTCTAAGGCACTGCATCTCAGTGCTAGAGGCATCCCTACAGACCCTGGTTTGATCCCGGGCTGTATCACAACTGATCGGGAGTCCCATAGGGCGGTGCACAATTGGCCCAGCGTCATCCGGGTTAGGGGAGGGTTTGGCTGGGGTAGGCTGTCATTGTTAAATAAGAGTTTGTTCTTAACTGACTTGCCTGGTTAAATGGGAAGTCCTGCTTACACTTTTATTCGCTGCTCGGACTGACAGTCAATTTCTTGCGGAAGGACACGTCATATGTCGCATAGCTTTGGAAAGTTAAGAACCTTAAGATGGTGCCGAAGAGGATGGCTGATGTTTTACATGCCTGTAACCAATTGTGTTATTTTTTTATTTTTTTTGCGTTGTTTTTAACTTATTTTTGTACTTATTTTGTACATAATGTTGCTGCTACCATCTCTTATGACCAAAACAAACTTATGGACATCAGAACTGGGATTACTTACCACGAACTGGAAGAAGCTTTTTCCTTTAACGAGTCCGACGAGAAAGATATACTGCTCTCCCGGGAACAGGCCCAGATTCCCGTCATTTGCGTGAAGAAAAGACGGAGGAAAAGAGGACGCAGATCGGGCTGCATTTTGAGAATCTGTAGGTGAGCGAGTAAAGTCCCACTGCCATCAATTCTACTTGCTAACATGCAATCATTGGATAATAAAATTGATGATCTACGATTGCGATTATTCTACCAACGGCACATTAAAAACTGTAATACCTTATGTTTCCCCCGAGTCGTGGCTGAACGACGACACGGATAATATAGAGCTGGAGGGATTTTCAATGGACCAGCAGAACAGAGAAGCTACGTCTGGTAAGATGAGGGGTGGGGGTGTGTGTATTTTTGTCAGTAACAGCTGGGGCGTGATGTCTAATATTAAAGAAGTCTCGAGGTATTGGTCGCCTGAGGTAGAGTACCTTATTATAAGCTGTAGACCACACTATCTACCTAGAGAGTTCTCATCTATATTATTCATAGCCGTCTATTTACCACCACAGACCGATGCTGGCACTAAGACCGCACTCAACCCGACAAGGCCATAAACAAACAAGAAAATGCTCACCCAGAAGCGGCGCTCCTAGTGGCCGGGGACTTTAATGCAGGTAAACTTAAATCAGTTTTACCACATTTTTACCAGCATGTGTTTTTACCAGCATACCAGCAACCAGAGGAAAAAAAACTCTAGACCACCTTTACTTCACACACAGAGAAGCATACAAAGCTCTCCCCCGCCCTCCATTTGGCAAATCTGATCATAATTCTATCCTCCTGATTCCTTCTTACAAGCAAAAACTAATGCAGGAAGTACCAGTGACTCTCTCAATACGGAAGTGGTTAGATGACGCGGATGCTACGCTACAGGACTGTTTTGCTAGTACAGACTGGAATATTTTCTGGGATTCAGCTAATGGCATTGAGGAGTATACCACCTCAGTCATCGGCTTCATCAATAAGTGCATCAACGACGTCGTCCCCACAGTGACCGTACGTACATATCCCAACCAAAAGGAACACCTATGTGAGAATACTGTTCATTGACTACAGCTCAGCGTTCAGCACCATAGTGCCCACAAAGCTCATCTCTAAGCTAAGGACTTTGGGACTAAACATCTCCCTCTGCAACTGGATCCTGAACTTTCTGACAGGCCGCCCCCAGGTGGTGAGGGTAGGCAACAACATGTCTGCCACGCTGATCCTCAACACTGGGGCCCCTCAGGGGTGTGTACTTAGTCTCCTCCTGTACTCCCTGTTCATCCACGACTGCGTGGCCAAACACGACTCCAACATCATCATTAAGTTTGCTGAAAACACAACAGTGGTAGGCCTAATCACTGACAACGATGAGACAGCCTATAGGGAGGAGGTCAGAGAACTGGCAGTGTGGTGCCAGGACAACAACCTCTCCTTCAATGTGAGCAAGAAAAAGGAGCTGATCGTGGACTACAGGAAAAGGCTGGCCCGAACAAGCCCCCATTAACACCAAGAGGGCTGTAGTGGAGCGGGTCGAGAGTTTCAAGTTCCTTGGTATCCACATCCCCAACAATCTATCATGGTCCAAACACACCAAGACAGTTGTGAAGAGGGCACGACAAAACCTTTTCCCCTCAGGAGACTGAAAAGATTTGGAATGGGTCCCCCAGATCCTCAAAAAGTTCTACAGCTGCACCATCGAGAGCATCCTGACCGGTTGCATCACCTCCTTGTATGGCAACTGCTCGGCATCCGACCGTAAGGCGCTACAGAGGGTAGTGCGTATGGCCCAGTACATCACTGGGGTCAAGCTTCCTGCAATCCAGAACCTATATAATAGGCGGTAAAATAAAATAAATAAAATTGGCAGAGACTCCAGTTCCCCAAGTCATAGACAGTTTTCTCTGCTACCGCACGGCAAGCAGTATCGGAGTGCCAAGTCTATGACCAAAAGGCTCCTTAAAACCTTTTCTCAATAGGGGGGCGCCATTTCGACTTTGTAAAAAAACGTTCCCAAATTAAACTGCCTCATACTCAATTCTTGCTCGTACAATATGCATATTATTATTACTATTGGATAGAAAACACTCTCTAGTTTCTAAAACCGTTTGAATTATATCTGTGAGTAAAACAGAACTCATTTTGCAGCAAACTTCCTGTCAGGAAGTGAGAAATCTGAAATCGGGCACTCTGTTCCAGGGTCAGTTTATTCATTTGCATGTAATCTATGGGTCGACATGCACTGCATACGCCTTCCCCTAGATGTCAGTAAGCAGTGAGAATTGGAATGGGGTGTCTAGGTAGATCTGAGGCCGTACAAAAGCTCTTGGAACCGGGTGTGCAGTCTTTTCAACGTTCGTCATGACGCAAGACAGACCTCAGGATTGCATTCTGAAAAGCTCTCGTTATAGGCGTTAGATATATCCGGCTCTGATTTTATTCGATATAGGTGTTAAAAACATCATAATGTAGTTATTTTAAACCGAGTTATATCAGTTTATATCAGTATATTGCAATTTTCGGTATTTTATTTGTGCTGCGTTATGGTGAGTTGGACATGTCTTCGCCACATGGCTAATGTTTGCTGCTAATTCCAAAGTTGAAGACGACAATCTACAACCGAGCAACGATTATTCTGGACAAAGGACAACTTGCACAAGATTCTGATGGAAGCTCATCAAATAGTAAGAACTATTTATGATGTTAATTCGTATTTCTGTTGAAAAATGTTAAACTATTATTCCGCCATTAATTTCGGTGCGGTCTCGCTTTAACGCACGCTGTATGTCGTAGTAACGTTAATTTTAAAAATCTAACACAGCGGTTGCATTAAGAACTAATGTATCTTTCATTTGCTGTCCAACCTGTATTTTTTAGTCAAGTTTATGATTAGTTATTGATTAGATTAGGTGCCTCTCCCAAGATTTCTCCCGACATTTTGTTTGCAGTTTGGCTACTATTCTCATTGTATAACGACGATTTGTGCCGCTAAATATGCACATTTTCGAACAAACCATATATGTATTGTGTAATATGATGTTATAGGACTGTCATCTGATGAAGTTTTGAGAAGGTTAGTGAAAAATTTAATATCTTTTGCTGGTTTATTCGCTATCGCTAACGTGCATGAATCAATGCTGCTGTGTGGTTGGCTATTGTAGTAAGCTAATATAATGCTATATTGTGTTTTCGCTGTAAAACACTTAAAAAATCTGAAGTATTGGCTGGATTCACAAGATGTTTGTCTTTCATTTGCTGTACGCTGTGTATTTTTCATAAATGTTTTATGATGAGTATTTAGGTAATTCACGTTGGTCTCTGTAGTTATTCTAGCTGCTTTGGTGAGATTTTGTGATGGTGGCTGCAATGTAAAACTATGATTTATACCTGAAATATGCACATTTTTCGAACAAAACATATGCTATACAATAAATATGTTATCAGACTGTCATCTGATGAAGTTGTTTCTTGGTTAGTGACTATTTATATCTTTATTTGGTCGAATTTGTGATAGCTACCTATGCAGTAAAAAAATGGTGGGGAAAAAAAGTTGAGTCTTTTGCTATCGTGGTTAGCTAATATAAATACATATTGTGTCTTCCCTGTAAAACATTTTAAAAATCAGAAATGATGGCTGGATTCACAAGATGTGTATCTTTCATCTGGTGTCTTGGACTTGTGATTTCATGATATTTAGATGCTAGTATTTACTTGTGGCGCTATGCTAGGCTATGCTAGTCAGCTTTTTTACTGATGAGGGTGCTCCCGGATCCGGGATGAGTACCAAGTAAAAGTTAACAGCTTCTACCCCCAAGACATAAGACTGCTGAACAACTAATCAAATGGCCACTCGCTGTTTATTATCTATGCAATGTCCCTTCACCCCCACCTACATGTACAACTTACCTCTAACCTGTACCCCCGCACACTGACTCGGTACCGGTACCCCCTGTATATAGCCTCGTTATTGTTATGTTATTGTGTTACTTTTTAAATAATTTTTTACTTTAGTTTATTTGGTAAATATTTTCTTAACTCTTGTTGAACTGCAAAGTTGGTTAAGGGCTTGTAAGTAAGCATTTCACGGTAAAGACTACACTTGTTGTATTCAGCATTTCACGGTAAGGTCTACACTTGTTGGATTCGGCGCATGTGACAAATAAAGTTAGATTTGATCCTTCTGCCTCGATAGCAACTAGTTCGTTCTACGACAAACAATAATGGTTTTATATTGAATTTAACAAAAAAACTTTAACATTATTTGTAAGATGTGAAATAAAAGCACTTTCTGTTCATCACAGACGGACAACTTGTGTAGGAGATGGAAGCTGAGATCTTAATGAGTTGGTTACCAAGGGGTCTTTGTGTGTCGTCCCTGCTGCAGTGTGTGTGTGTGTGTGTGTGTGTGTGTGTGTGTGTGTGTGTGTGTGTGTGTGTGTGTGTGTGTGTGTGTGTGTGTGTGTGTGTGTGTGTGTGTGTGTGTGTGTGTGTGTGTGTGTGTGCAGAGGGGCTGCAGTGGTCTGTCTTACTGTAGAGATATGCAAAATGAAGCAGGATCCTCTATGCAAAGTATTCCCAGTGTGTGTGTGTGTGTGTGTGGTCCTGCAAGTGCATGGGTGTTTGTGTACTATATACCGTTGTGTGAAGGGCATTGATGAAGGTTGTGTATTACCCATGCATCTCCCCGCTCATCTATATTCATAATGTCAAGCAACAACACATTGTTAGAGGTGGTAAAGTAGCAGGTATATTGTACATCCATCATAAAGCTGAGGGATAACCTACCGCCCTCTCCACTGAGAAGAATATCTGCCTTTAGCCGTACAGGCTTTCCTTGGCCTGGGGGACAAACCAACCACCAGGTAGAGGCCAACATGAAATAGTTAATCCACCCTAAACTTCTGTTAAAATATCTGCCTTTGATCATACTGCCTTCCTTGGTCTGGGGGACAAACCAACCAGAAACCAACATGTATACTCAATGGTGTAATCCATTCATGTTAGTTCACATTTAAATGAACAGGTCTCTCTGGTAGAATAGATTTCAACTCACTGAGGTTCACCTCATTGGGTCCCTTGTAGCTCAATTGGCAGAGCATGGTGCTTGCAACATCAGGGTTGTGGGTTCAACTCCCATGGTGGGCTAATATGAAAATGTAAATCACTCTGGATAAGAGTGTCTGCTAAATGAGTAATAAATAAAGGTTAGTTATATATACAGCAGCAGTGTGTTGAAGCTGAGGTCTGCCCTCCCTTGTTACTGAGATCTGCCTTTCATCATACTGCCTTCTTTGGGTTGTGGTCAGACACCAGTAGAGGTCAACATGTATGCATAGTGAATGTAAACATGGTTTATTGTATCTATCTATTTTATGATTATTGTGTCCAGCACCAGCAGTACATCCTTGAAGAAAAGCTGAATAAACCAACTAAGTGATATTGGCAGGAGCAGTGTGTGGGTCTTTCTTTTCTTCAAGGACTTCATTGAATTATCCCCAAGCACCTGCAACAAGCCGACTCAAAGTGCTTTTCCTATTTTCAATCAGGAAGCATTGGGTTTCGTGACTGGCTCTGTAACCCCTCTCTTCAATGGAAAGATAGTGTAAAAATACTGAAAAGATACATACGGTCTTTCTTTGGGCTGTGGGACTAGCACAGACCAAAATGTATATTCCTAACAAGTGTTATTTAATATATCACTTAAATTTAAGCATATCTATTAAAGTGGACAGGGACAAGGACCAGTACACCCTTGTCAAAGCACTGAGTCGAAACAGTTTCTATTCGTGACACCTGGCTCTGTAAACTCAAACAGTTTCTATTCGTGACACCTGGCTCTGTAAACTCAAACAGTTTCTATTCGTGATACCTGGCTCTGTAAACTCAAACAGTTTCTATTCGTGACACCTGGCTCTGTAAACTCAAACAGTTTCTATTCGTGACACCTGGCTCTGTAAACTCAAACAGTTTCTATTCGTGACACCTGGCTCTGTAAACTCAAACAGTTTCTATTCGTGACACCTGGCTCTGTAAACTCAATCAATTAATCAACTATTTAGCTTGAAATCCCGTGTTCTCTTCTCTGTGTGCTCTCTCTCCTTTGTGAACGATTATGGTTCTACATACATTGTTTGAGATTGAAGCCCCTCTCAAACATCTGATCCCTCTACTTTGACTAATTTGATATTTGGGGACTTAGGGTAACCGAATCACCAGCACTATAGTAGCATGCTAATCATACACTCTATATTCACAAGAATCCCTTCCTCTAGAGCGACTCTCAAATCACACCCTTTCCCCCTGTAGTGCATAACTTTGACCAGAGCCGTATAGGGCTGCCTGCCACACTATGGTGCACTGCACAGGGCATATGAGGGTGTGATTTTGTTTCACCAGTGTGTAACCAACGGGGAATATCAGTACTGATTCCAGGAGAACTAGCAGTACTGAACCAACCATGATCAGTATTCCAAACTGGGATGACCGTTTACCAGTAACAAACCAGTTCAAATGGCACCCCATATTAAACTCATATAGTGCAATACTAAAAGAGGTACTAGTACTAAAAGTAGAGCACTATATAAGGAATACGGTGCCATTTGGCACACACATTAACTCTCTCAGACGCTGTATCACTCATCTGGATGGCAATCACAGGCCAACAGTTTGTTTACACATCTGGACAAACAGACAGAGAATCAACACAGTAGGAAACAGTTCAAACACCTAAAGGAGACAATAACAGACATGGGGACTGACATCCCTAATATCCAATAAGCAAAAACAACCAATTTGTTGACTGGCTCACAGGAGCGAGATGGGATAATTTGTTTCAGATTTGACCCTTTTTTTCGATCTTGTCTCATTGCTGCAACTCCCCAATGGGCTCGGGAGAGGCGAAGGTCGAGTCATGCGTCCATCCAAAACATGTCCCGCCAATCCACGATAAGCTAAGTAAAGCACCCCCCCGGCAAAGCCTTCCCCTAACCCAGACTACTCTGGGCCAATTGTGCACCTCCCAATGGGACACCCGGTCATGGCTGGTTGTGACACAGCCTGGGATCAAACCCAGGTCTGTAGTGACACCTAAAGCACTGCAATGCAGTGCCTAAGACTGCTGCACCACTCGGGAGGCTTGCTAGATGGGATTCTAACCAGTAACCCTCTGACTAGATCACTGATTATATTTAAGAATTACCTGTATAAATTAAATTAAACTGGAGCCAAGAGGAATTTTAACCAGTAACCCCTTGATTTGGCCTTAGCACATCCGATCAGCTACACATGTGATAAGACTATGTCACGGTTTTCTTCCATAGGTGAAGGAGAGGACCAAAATGCAGCGCGGCTAGTGTTCAACATGTTTAATTAGACGAATAAACGGTAACACTAATACAAGTAACAAAATAACAAATGTGAAAACCGAGACAGCCCTATCTGGTGCAGACAAAACACAGAGACAGGAAACAATCACCCACAAAATCCCAACACAAAACAAGCCTCCTATATATGATTCTATATCAGGGACAACGATTGACAGCTGCCTCTGATTGAGAACCATATTAGGCTGGACACAGAAACAGACAAACTAGACACACAACATAGAATTCCCACCCAGCTCACGTCCTGACCAACACTAAACAAGCAAAACACATAAGAACTCTGGTCAGGACGTTACAGACTATCAGTGTGTGTGTGTGGTATGACTATACATGAGACTCATAGTGTGTTGTAACATGCAGGCAAACAGAGAAACACATCTGTGCTAATGTGATGTCCTCACAGTGCTGAACATACACTTCAGTTCAACAGTTAATAAACCCTAATAATACACACTACACAGCCCGGCCTGTACTGCTATCAATTGGCCATAATGTGTGTGTATATATGTGTGTGTGTGTGTGTGTGTGTGTGTTTGTGTGTGAGTGAGTGATTGTGTGTGTGTGTGAGTGAGTGAGTGAGTGTGAGTGAGAGAGAGATACAGAGCAGTAAAAATGCAGAAATGGATGCAGATCATTTTAGAGAGCTGTGTGTGTGTGTGTGTGTGTGTGTGTGTGTGTGTGTGTGTGTGTGTGTGTGTGTGTGTGTGTGTGTGTGTGTGTGTGTGTGTGTGTGTGTGTGTGTGTGTGTGTGTGTGTGTGTGTGTGTGTGTGTGTGTGTGTGTGTGGTCATGTCTGCATACAGTGTATCTACAGAGATATGCAGTACTGGGCATCTCTCCTCCTTCCTCCACAGTGACTGAATTCCAATGGAGAGAATTTGGACCTAAATGACTCTCTTTCTTCACCTGCTCTATTTCCTTCCTTCACTGCTCTCTTTTTAAATCTCTCCATCTCTGCCAGGCTTTACAGGAATGTTTAAGCTCTCCCTCCTTCCTCTCCCTGATCCCTCCATGCCTTCTCTCCCTCCCTTCCCCACTCCCTCCTTCTCTTTGTCTCTTTCTCCCACCTCCACTCCCTCCCTCCCCATGTCCTCCCTCCCTCCCCCCCATGTCCTCCCTCCCTCTCTCCCATGTAGAGTGCTTTGTAGCGTTACCTAATCAGCCTCTGGTTGGACGGTGGTATTTCCAGTGAGAGAACGAGGGCAGGCAAGACAACACAATGGACGTCTTTTATGGGAAATATCCACAGTGGCACAAAGGCAGGCTGTAATATTATGATATAGTCATCCACCACCCTGAGGTTAGCTCCAGGAGAGAACATGTGTGTGTGTTGATGTTGTGGTTACTAGTGTGTTGATGAAGAGTGTGTCCTGTTTGTAAGTGTGTGTGTGTATGTGTGTGTGTGTGTGTGTGTTGATAGAGTGTGTGTGTGTGTGTGCCTGTGTGTGTGTTGATGGAGTATGTGTCTGGTCTATGTGTGTGTGTGTGTGTTGATGGAGTAGGTGTCTGGTCTATACGTATGTGTGTGTGTGTGTTGATGGAGTGTGTGACTCGTTTGTGAGTGCGTTAGACTGAGTTGTAATTAGTGGCTGTATCTATCTCTCTGCTGGGTAATTGCTAAAAACGCCTCAGGCTGTTTCTACAAAGGAAGATTATTATTCAACTTCTACAGTTATAAACTCCTTGTTATAGACCAGCAGGACATTACCTCACTGTTACAGAACTTGCCTTTTGCAGAACAGATAGACATGACTGTTACAGACCTGAAGGACATTATCTCTCTATTAGACAGAACACACTAACTCCTGTAGTGCACCTTAGGACTGACAGAGGGCTGACATAGGACTGATATAAAATGAATATAGGACTGAGTGTACAAAACATTAGGAATACCTGTTCCTTCGATGACATAGACTGACCAGATCAATCCAGGTGAAAGCTATGATCCCTTATTGATGTCACCTGTTAAATCCACTTTGATCAGTGTAGATGAAGGGGAGGAGACAGGTTAAAGAAGGATTTTTAAGCCTTTAGACAATTGAGACATGGATTGTGTCTGTGTGCCATTCAGAGGGTGACTGGGCAAGACAAAAGATTTAAGTGCCTTTGAACCAGGCTGCATCACATCCGGCCGTGATTGTGAGTCCTATAGGGCAGCACACAATTGGCCCAGCGTCGTACAGGTTTGGCCGGGGTAGGCCATCATTGTAAATAAAATAAATAAAAAATACATTGACTGGTAGTAGGTGCCAGGCGCACAGGTTTGTGTCAAGAACTGCAATGCTGCTGGGTTTTTCATGCTCAACAGTTTCCCGTGTGTATCAAGAATGGTCCACCACCCATCTAGCCAACTTGACACAACTGTGGGAAGCATTGGATTCAACATAGACCAGCACCACTGTGGAATGCTTTCGACACCTTGTAGAGTCCATGCCCCAACGAATTGAGGCTGTTCTGAGGGGGTGCAACTCAATACTAAGAAGGTGTTCCTAATGCGTTGTACACTCAGCATATATAGGACTGATATAGGATTTTACATAGTACTGATATAGGATTTAAAAAAGTACTGATATATGATTTAACATAGTACTGATATATGATTTAACATAGGACTGATATAGGATTTAATATAGGACTGATATAGATTTTTAATAGGTCTGATATAGGGTTTAATATAGGGGTGATATAGGATTTAATATAGGAGTGATAAAGGGTTTAATATAGGGGTGATATAGGAGTGATATAGGATTTAATATAGGAGTGATAAAGGGTTTAATATAGGGGTGATATAGGATTTAATATAGGAGTGATAAAGGGTTTAATATAGTGGTGATATAAGGTTTAATATAGGAGTGATACAGGATTTAATATAAGACTGATATAGGATTTAATATAGGGGTGATATAGGGTTTAATATAGGACTGATGTAGAGTTTAATATAGGGTGATATAGGGTTTAATGTAGGGTGATATAGGGATTAATATAGGGTGATATAGTGTCTGTTTTACCTGGTCTAGTAGCTGGTTGTAGAGTTCATGACAGTTGTCAAAGATGTATTTGTATGTTGAGTCCAGACAGGCTCTGACACAGTCCTTCACCACCATACTGGCTCTGGGAGGACTCTGTAGCTCCTGTACCTGTAATACAGATAGGAACAAAGTCAAAACACACACACACACACACACACACACACACACACACACACACACACACACACACACACACACACACACACACACACACACACACACACACACACACACACACACACACACACACACACACACACACACACATAGATCTCTCTATCCTTGATTCTTTGAAACCTACTGTATACTGTCTGTGTGTTCAGGAGAACTCGTGTGTGTGTGTGTGTGTGTGTGTGATTCAGAGGGGTTGGGTTACACACTTCGGTTGAACACACTTCGGCTGAATGCATTCAGTTGTGCAATTGTCTAGGTATCCCCTTTCCCTTGTCAATAGGGGGGCGCTGTTTTCACTTTGGAAAAAATCGTGCCCAATTTAACCTGTTGAGGACAGAGGGCGCTGTTTTCACTTTGGGGGAAAATCGTGCCCAATTTAAACGGCCTCGTACTCAATTCTTGCTCGTACAATATGCATATTATTATTACTATTGGATAGAAAACACTCTCTAGTTTCTAAAACCGTTTGAATTATATCTGTGAGTAAAACAGAACTCCTTTTGCAGCAAACTTCCTGACAGGAAGTGGAAGATCTGAAATCGATGCACTGTTCTAGGGTCTGCCTATTAAAGTCCTTGATATTTATTAGTTTAGATGCACTTCATACGTCTTCCACTAGATGTCGACAAGCAGTGAGAGAAGAAATTGAGTGTGTAACTTGATCTGGGCTCGAATAATAGCTCTTGGCATGACGTGTCACCAGTTTCCTGTTTTCTGGAGAGCGCGAGAAGGGACCTGGATTTGCCTTCTGATAAGCTGTCGTTATGGACGACTAATATCTCCGGCTTTGATTTTATTTGATACATGTGACAATATCATCGTAAAGTATGTTTTTTCAATATAGTTTAATCAGATTATTGAAATTTTTTCGGGAGTTTTGCCGTGTTCCATTCTCTGAGTTTGTTGACGATGGAGAGATTCGCGCCACTTGGCAAGTGTGCTTGCTAAATCGAGAGGGAAAAAGGCCGTTCTAAAACCAAATAACGATTGTTCCCGACAAAGGACCCCTTGTACAACATTCTGATGGAAGATCAGCAAAAGTAGGACCCCTTTTATGATGCTATTTCATATATCTGTCGAACATGTTGTACTAGTCGTTTGCGCCCAGCTTTTGGGTACTCTCTCGCTATACCTAAGCTGGATGTCGTAATGAAGTTATTTTTAGAATTCTAACACGGCGATTGCATTAAGAACTAGTGTATCTATCATTTCCTATACAACATGTATTTTTTTGTTATGTTTATGAATAGTTATTTGGTCAGAATATGTGTGTCAGAAAAAGTGTCAGAAAAATATCCGGACGTTGTGGGAAAAAGATGCTACGTTAGCACAATGTATAATCACTGATTTCAGCTCTAAATATGCACATTTTCGAACAAAACATAAGTGTATGTATAACCTGATGTTATAAGACTGTCATCTGATGAAGCTTATCAAGGTTAGTCAAAAATTATATATATTTTGCTGGTTTATTCGCTATCGCTAACGTGCCTATTGCTATCGCTAACGTGCCTTGATGAATGAATGCGGTAGTGTGGTAGGCTATTGTAGTAAGCTAATATAATGCTATATTGTGTTTTCGCTGTAAAACACTTAAAAAATCGGAAATATTGGCTGGATTCACAAGATGTTTGTCTTTAATTTGCTGTACACCATCGATTTTTCAGAAATGTTTTATGATGAGTATTTAGGTATTTGACGTTGGTGTCTGTAATTACTCTGGCTGCTTCGGTCCTATTTGTGACGGTAGCTGTGATGGTAGCTGCAATGTAAAACTGATTTATACCTCAAATATGCAAATTTTTCGAACAAAACATAGATTTATTGTATAACATGTTATAAGACTGTCATCTGATGAAGTTGTTTCTTGGTTAGTTTGGTTGGTTCTTGGTTAGTTAGGTTGGCTTTGTGCATGCTACCTGTGCTGTGAAAAATGTCTGTCCTTTTTTGTATTTGGTGGTGAGCTAACATAAATATATGTGGTGTTTTCGCTGTAAAACATTTTAAAAATCGGACATGTTGGCTGGATTCACAAGATGTTTATCTTTCAAATGCTGTATTGGACTTGTTAATGTGTGAAAGTTAAATATTTCTAAAAAATATCTTTTGAATTTCGCGCTCTGCCTTTTCAGTGGAATGTGGGAGGAGTTCCGCTAGCGGAACGCCAGAGCCAGACAGGTTAAGTGGCCTCGTACTCTGTTCTAGATCATATAATATGCATATTATTATTACTATTGGATAGAAAACACTCTGAAGTTTCTAAAACTGTTTGAATTATATCTGTGAGTAAAACAGAACTCATTTGGCAGCAAACTTCCATACAGGAAGTGAAAAATCTGAAAACGAGGCTCTGTTTCAGGGCCTGCCTATTCAACTGGCTTTTATTTATCGATATGTATGCACTTCATACGCCTTCCACTAGATGTCAACAGGCAGTGGAAGGTGGAATGGGGTGTCTAGCTTGATCTGAGGCCGAACAAGAGCTTTTGGAGTGACAGGTCCGGTATTTGCTTTGTCTTCGACGGCGCGCGAGGGACCTCGACATTGTCTTCTGAAAAGCGTTCGGGTATACACGGCGAATATCTCCGGCTCTGATTTTATTTGATACATATGATAATAACATCATAAAGTAGGTTTTTTCAACCGAGTTTTATCAGTTTATTCAACGTTTATTGGGACTTTTGGAGTTTTCCGTTCTTTGCGCCAAGAGAGGATGGGAATGTTAGCAACCTTGGCTAGCATTGTGGCGCGAATTCGACAGAAGAAATGGACATTCTAAAACCAAACAACGATTTATTCTGGAAATAGGACTCCTTGTACAACATTCTGATGGGAGCTCAGCAAAAGTAAGACAACATTTATGATGTTATTTCGTATTTCTGTGTAATATGTTGATGCCTATTCTCCGCCGTGTTGGTGAGCGCTGTCTCACAATAACCCAAGCTGTATGTTGTGGTAAAGTTATTTTTAAAAATCGAACACAGCGGTTGCATTATTAAGAACCAGTGTATCTTTCATTTGCCATACAACAAGTATTTTTATGTAAAGTTTATGATGAGTTCTTTGGTCAGATTAGGTGAGTGTCCAAAATATCTCCGGACATTCTGGGGAAATGTTGCTACGTATTCACAATGTATAACCACGATTTGCAGCTCCAAATATGCACATTTTCGAACAAAACATAAATGTATTCTATAACATGATGTTATAAGACTGTCATCTGATGAAGTTGTCCAAAGGTTAGTGATTAATTTTATATATATTGCTGGTTTTTGCGAAAGCTACCTTTGCGGTGAATAAATGCGTTTGTGTGTTTGGCTATTGTGGTAAGCTAATATAATTCTATATTGTGTTTTCGCTGTAAAACACTTAAGAAATCGGAAATATTAGCTGGATTCACAAGATGTTTATCTTTCATTTGCTGTACACCATGTATTTTTCATAAATGTTTTATGATGAGTATTTATGAATTTCATGTTGCTCTCTGTAATTATTCTGGCTGCTTTGGTGCTATTTTTGATGGTGGCTGCAATGTAAAACTATGATTTATACCTCAAATATGCACATTTTTGAACAAAACATAAATGTATTGTATAACATGTTATAAGACTGTCATCTGATGAAGTTGTTTCTTGGTTAGTGACTAATTTTATCTCTATTTTGTCGGTTTTGTGAAAGCTACCTATGCGGTGGAAACATGGTGAAAATATGCGGTTGTGTGTTTGGCTATTGTGGTTAGCTAATAGAAATACATATTGTGTTTTCGCTGTAAAACATTTTAAAAATCGGAAATGATGGCTGGATTCACAAGATATTTATCTTTCATTTGCTGTATTGGACTTGTGATTTCATGAAAATTATATTATATGATATCCCTGTCCCGTTAGGCTAGGCTATGCTAGTCAGCTTTTTTGATGAGGAGGATCCCGGATCCGGGAGGGTGATGAAGTAGAGGTTGTTTAATGTGCAGGGTGGCTGGAAGTGGGAGTGAAAGTCTGTAACATAAAGGGACAATTCTCATTCCTCCCCCCACGTCATCTCCCCTTCAGCTGCCATCTTAGTTACGCCTGGCCGCTCCATTCTCTGTACATCCGCCCCACACCACAACACAGCCTTCCTGAATGGGAGTCCACCAGTGTCTTTGTGTGTGTGTTTGCGTGCGTGTCAACCGGTTTTTGTATGTGTGTGTGCGTGCGTGCGTGCGTGTGTGCGTGCGTGCGTGCGTGGGTGCGTGGGTGTGTGTATGAAGCAGAGCACTGGGCTGTTTTTAAACTTAGATAAAACAGCGTGCAGGCTGGGAACTGGGGGGGAGGATTACAGGGAGATGATTGCACTGGGAGAGAGGGTGGTTAAAATGCTTCACACACACACACACACACGCATGCACACGTCACTTAGACACTCAACAGAGTGTATAACATCAGGAATCGGTATGGATAATTGTCATCAGTATGGAAGAACATAAATCAGTCTATATGACTCGTGGGGCCTTCAGACAGACATATCTTATAGCATATTTGCTGCTGCTCCCTGCTCAGATGGATCTACAGAAAGAATAGAATAATAAGTGTTTCTGTTTAGTGTGTGAGGGTGAGTGTGTGTGTATACATATATACATATACAGTGGGGAGAACAAGTATTTGATACACTGCCGATTTTGCAGGTTTTCCAACTTACAAGGCATGTAGAGGTCTGTAATTTTTATCATAGGTACACTTCAACTGTGAGAGATGGATTCTAAAACAAAAATCTAGAAAATCACATTGTATGATTTTTAAGTAATTCATTTGCATTTTATTGCATGACATAAGTATTTGATACATCAGAAAAGCAGAACTTAATATTTGGTACAGAAACCTTTGTTTGCAATTACAGAGATCATACGTTTCCTGTAGTTCTTGACCAGGTTTGCACACACTGCAGCAGGGATTTTGGCCCACTCCTCCATACAGACCTTCTCCAGATCCTTCAGGTTTCGGGGCTGTCGCTGGTCAATACGGACTTTCAGCTCCCTCCAAAGATTTTCTATTGAGTTCAGGTCTGGAGACTGGCTAGGCCACTCCAGGACCTTGAGATGCTACTTACGGAGCCACTCCTTAGTTGCCCTGGCTGTGTGTTTCGGGTCGTTGTCATGCTGGAAGACCCAGCCACGACCCATCTTCAATGCTCTTACTGAGGGAAGGAGGTTGTTGGCCAAGATCTCGCGATACATGGCCCCATCCATCCTCCCCTCAATACGGTGCAGTCGTCCAGTCCCCTTTGCAGAAAAACATCCCCAAAGAATGATGTTTCCACCTCCATGCTTCACGTTTGGGATGGTGTTCTTGGGGTTGTACTCATCCTTCTTCTTCCTCCAAACACGGCGAGTGGAGTTTAGACCAAAAAGCTCTATTTTTGTCTCATCAGACCACATGACCTTCTCCCATTCCTCCTCTGGATCATCCAGATGGTCATTGGCAAACTTCAGACGGGCCTGGACATGCGGTGGCTTGAGCAGGCGGACCTTACGTGCGCTGCAGGATTTTAATCCATGTAGTGGATGTGTTACTAATGGTTTTCTTTGAGACTGTGGTCCCAGCTCTCTTCAGGTCATTGACCAGGTCCTGCCGTGTAGTTCTGCGCTGATCCCTCACCTTCCTCATGATCATTGATGCCCCACGAGGTGAGATCTTGCATGGAGCCCCAGACCGAGGGTGATTGACCGTCATCTTGAACTTCTTCCAATTTCTAATAATTGCACCAACAGTTGTTGCCTTCTCACCAAGCTGCTTGCCTATTGTCCTGTAGCCCATCCCAGCCTTGTGCAGGTCTACAATTTTATCCCTGATGTCCTTACACAGCTATCTGGTCTTGGCCATTGTGGAGAGGTTGGAGTCTGTTTGATTGAGTGTGTGGACAGGTGTCTTGTATACAGGTAACGAGTTCAAACAGGTGCAGTTAATACAGGTAATGAGTGGAGAACAGGAGGGCTTCTTAAAGAAAAACTAACAGGTCTGTGAGAGCCGGAATTCTAACTGGTTGGTAGGTGATCAAATACTTATGTCATGCAATAAAATGCAAATTAATTACTTAAAAATCATACAATGTGATTTGTGATCTCCCCACTGTATATATATGTGTGTGTGTGTGTGAGTGTGTGTGTGTGTATTTATATATATATATATATGTGTGTGTGTGTGTGTGTGTGTGTGTGTGTGTGTGTGTGTGTGTGTGTGTGTGTGTGTGTGTGTATATGTATGTGTGTGTGTGTGTGTGTGTGTGTGTGTGTGTGTGTGTGTGTGTGTGTGTGTGTGTGTGTGTGTGTGTGTGTGTGTGTGTGTGTGTGTGTGTGTGTGTGTGTACAATTGAAGTCAGAAGTTTACGTACACCTCAGCCAAATACATTTAAACTCAGTTTTGCACAATTCCTGACATTTAATACTAGTAAAAATTCCCTGTCTTAGGTCAGATAGGATCACCACTTTATTTTAAGAATGTGAAATATCAGAATAATAGTAGGGAGAATGATTTATTTCAGCTGTTATTTCTTTCATCACATTCTCAGTTGGTCAGAAGTTTACATACACTCAATTAGTATTTGGTAGCATTGCCTTTAAATTGTTTCCACAAGCTTCCCACAATAAATTGGGTGAATTTTGGCCCATTCCTCCTGACAGAGCTGGTGTAACTGAGTCAGGTTTGTAGGCCTCTTTGCTCGCACACGCTTTTTCAGGTCTGCCCACAAATTTTCTATGGGATTGAGGTCAGGGCTTTGTGATGGCCACTCCAATACCTTGACTTTGTTGTCCTTAAGCCATTTTGCCACAACTTTAGAAGTATGCTTGGGGTCATTGTCCAGTTGGAAGACCCATTTACGACCAAGCTTTAACTTCCTGACGGATGTCTTGAGATGTTGCTTCAATATATCCACATAATTTTCCTTTCCTCATGATGCCATCTATTTTGTGAAGTGCACCAGTCCCTCCTGCAGCAAAGCAGCACCACAACATGATGCTGCCACCCCCATGCTTCACGGTTGGGATGGTGTTCTTCGGCTTGCAAGCTTTCCCCCTTTTCCTCCAAACATAACGATGGTCATTATGGCCAAACAGTTATATTTTTGTTTCATCAGACCACAGGACATTTCTCCAAAATTACAATCTTTGTCCCCATGTGCAGTTGCAAACCGTAGTCTGGCTTTTTTATGGCGGTTTTTCGAGCAGTGGCTTGTTCCTTGCTGAGCGGCCTTTCAGGTTATGTCGATATAGGACTCGTTTTACTGTGGATATAGATACTTTTGTACCTGTTTCCTCCAGCATCTTCACAAGGTCCTTTGCTGTTGTTCTGGGATTGATTTGCACTTCTCGCACCAAAGTACGTTCATCTCTAAGAGACAGAACGCGTCTCCTTCCTGAACGGTATGATGGCTGCGTGGTCCCATGGTGTTTATACTTGCATACTATTGTTTTTTTTTATTTATTTTTATTTTTTTATTTTTTTATTTTTTTATTTTTTTAAAAAAAATTCTCTGGGGGGTGGATCAGCTTAATATTGCGGAAAGAATGTTGCTTCCAATGTAATTGTCTGCATCATTTCCAATCCCCCATATTTTTTTGGGTAAATATATATATCCATTCACGTATGCATACATATACACATATATACATACACATACCTACATAGACATACATACTTTTTTTAAAGAGTATACCTTTATTATTATTCCCCGCAAACCCTACCACCGATCCCCCAATTGGAGTAAACTGATAAACATTTCTGTTTTTACCTTCAATTTATACATCTTATACACATTTTACAGACACAGTCTACTTTATAATAGTTCTCTCTTGTTTGTTCTTAGTCCTTCCTCTATTTCTGTTGTCCATCCAGTTTGATTTCCACTTGTAACTGTGCTATTTCACAATAGCTCCGCACCTATACACATTTCACAGATCCCGTATGCCCTACATTGTTTATCTTGTTATTAGTCCCACCCTTCAGCTCCACTCAACCTTTCCCATCTATCTTCCAACATCATCCATTTCGGATTTTTATTTGCCATATATTTTTCAACTGTGCTGTGATGCTTCACAAAAGATTTGAATCTTCCTATTCTCATAGCTTCCACGGATTGTAAATTAAAAATAAACATTTTTGCTAAAATAATTATTATATTATTGATTGATTGACTATGGCTTTTCAAATCCCCCAGTATTGCTATCTGTAGCGTTAGTTCTACGCAAATGTTGCAATTCTTCAACCATTCCTGGACCTGTGACCAAAAACGAGCTACATGCGGACAATACCAAAATAAATGGTCTAATGACTCTGCCTCCTCACAGCAGAATCTACAGAGCTGGGAAGATTGTATCCCCCATATATATAACATTCTATTAGTTGCAAGAATTTTGTACAATAATTTAAATTGAAAAATTCGAAGTTTTGAATCCGGCGTTGTTTTGCGTATCAATTCATAAACCATGTGCCATGGAATGGGTACATCGAAAATCTCTTCCCAACTATTTTGCAATTTATATGGCACAGCTGTAAGTTTTTTGGTCCTTAAATGAAATTGGTATATGTTTTTATTTATCACACTTTTCTTTAACCATTTATGTTCTTTAATATAAGGCCGACATACAAGTTCCTTACTTTTATCCCCTTCCACCTGCCTCTTCCATTTTTGTGGTAATGCTGCAATTAATTGGTTGTAATTTTGGGTAGAGCAGACATTTCCATATGTCTGTGTTAGCTGCATGTGTGACATTACTCCACCAGTCCTATTTATGATATCATTCACAAAAATTATACCTTTTTTAAACATTTCTTCGATAAATACAGTTTTTTTTATCAATTACTATATTTGAATTTAACCACAAGATTTGTTGTACTATTTGTTCCGTCCTTTCAGGTGGATTAAACTGAAATTGCAACCAACTTTCTAAGGCTTGTTTAAAAAATAAAGATATTTTGGAGATTATTTCCTTTTCAAGCAACCGAAAGTGAGCAGGTGTAATCTGAATAAAGGGAAAAAGGCCCTTCTTGAACATAGGATGAGACATTCGTACCAATCTACTAGAGAACCAGTTTGGATTTAAGTATAACTTTTGTATGACTGATGCCTTTAGTGAGAGGTCTAATGCTTTAATATTTAATAATTTCTGCCCTCCGAATTCATATTCGTTATATAAATAGGCCCTTTTAATTTTATCTGGCTTGCCGTTCCAAATAAAATTGAATATTTTTTGTTCATATAATTTAAAAAGCAGGTCACTAGGTGTAGGCAAAACCATAAGCAAATAGGTAAACTGTGATATGATTAAAGAGTTAATCAGGGTGATTTTCCCACAAATAGACAGGTATTTTCCTTTCCATGGTAGCAAGATCTTATCTATTTTTGCTAACTTTCTATAAAAATGTATTGGAGTGAGATCATTTCTTTCTTTTGGGATTTGTATACCGAGTATGTCCACATCACCGTCAGACCATTTAATTGGTAAACTACATGGCAATGTAAAATGTGTATTTTTTAGTGATCCAATACGTAATATGGTACATTTATCATAATTTGGTTTTAATCCAGAGAGGATAGCAAATGTATCTAGATCCTCTAAGAGGCCGTGGAGAGATTCTAGTTGTGGTTTTAAAAGAAAACATGAATCATCAGCGTACAATGACACCTTAGTTTTTAGGCCCTGGATTTCTAATCCCTTAATATTAATGTTTGATCTAATTTTAACAGCTAACATTTCGATGGCAATAATAAATAGATATGCCGATAGTGGACAACCTTGTTTTACTCCTCTAGATAGTTTAAAACTTTCTGAGATGTAGCCATTATTTACTATTTTACACCTAGGGTTACTATACATAATTTTTACCCATTTTATAAGAGATTCCCCAAAATTGAAATATTCTAGGCATTTATATATAAACTCCAGTCGTACTTTATCAAAAGCCTTTTCAAAATCAGCTATGAAAACCAGGCCTGGTGTCCCCGATATTTCATAGTGTTCTATTGTTTCCAGTACTTGCCTTATATTATCTCCAATGTATCGTCCATGTAAAAAACCTGTCTGATTAGGATGAATAATATCTGACAAAACTTTTTTTATTCTATGCGCCAAGCATTTTGCTAGGATTTTTGCATCACAACACTGAAGTGTAAGAGGTCTCCAATTTTTTAAATGGACTGGATCTTTATATATACCACTTGGGTCCTGTTTCAGTAATAATGATATCACACCTTCTTGTTGCGTGTCTGATAATCTATCATTTATATAGGAGTGGTTAAAACAAGCTAATAATGGTCCTTTGAGTATATCAAAAAAATGTTTGTATACTTCCACTGGTATGCCATCCAGTCCTGGAGTTTTCCCATCCTTAAAGGCCCCAATTGCATCAAGTAGTTCCTCCTCTGTAATTAGGCCTTCACATGAGTCTTTCTGTACAGATGTTAATTTTACATTATTATTAGGGAAAAAATCTATACAATTAGTTTCAGTTAGTGGAGATGGAGGAGCCTGAAACGAAAATATATTCTTAAAGTACTTTACTTCCTCTTTCAAAATATCATTTGGTGAATCATGCGTGACTCCATCATTTGTAACAAGTTTTAATACGTTTTTTTTGGTAGCATTTCTATATTGAAGATTGAAAAAGAATTTGGTGCATTTTTCCCCATATTCCATCCAGTTCGCTTTATTTTTGTAATATATTACACTGGATCTTTCTTGAATAAGTTCCTCCATTTCTTTTTGTTTTTCCTCTAACTTATTCTGTGCCTCTATGGTACCGTTTTTATTGTTATCTAACTGTACTGTTAGTCCTTCAATTTCCTTTGTTAATATGGACTCTTTTGATCGAAATTGCTTTTGTTTTATAGATGAGTACTGAATTGCATGGCCTCTAAAGGCACACTTAAAAGTGTCCCATACAATATGGGGATCTGCTGTACCTATGTTATGTCTAAAAAAGTCAGTTATAAATTCTTCTGTCCTAGTTCTAAACAATTTATCATCTAGTAGGCTTTGATTAAATTTCCAATATCCTCGCCCACGTGGAAATTCTGTAAGAGTAATATATATGCCAATTATGTGATGGTCCGACCGCATTCTGTCCCCTATCAAACACTTTTTAACTTTTGGTGCCAGAGAGAATGATATAAGAAAGTAGTCAAGGCGACTAGCTTGATTAAGCCTCCGCCATGTATATCTCACTAGGTCAGGGTATTTAAGTCTCCATATATCCACTAATTCCAATATATCCATGACATTCCTGATTTCCTTAAGTGCCTGAGGGTGATAGTTTGTAGTGTGATTTCCTTTCCGGTCCATAGAGGTATTTAAGACCGTATTAAAATCTCCCACTATAATAATAGAGTCTAGTGTTGCTTGTAGAGTTGATACATTCTTATATATATTGTCAAAGAAGCTTGGATCATCATTATTCGGACCGTATAGGTTAATAAGCCATATATGTTTATTGTCCAATAACATATTTAAAATAATCCATCTACCTTGAGGATCTGTTTGGACAAGTTGCACATTTGGATCAAAGTTATTATTAATTAAAACCATCACCCCTTTTGAATTTCTTTGCCCATGGGAGAAATATATTTCGCCCCCCCAGTTCTTTTTCCACAAAACTTCATCTAAAACTGTTGAATGGGTTTCCTGTAAACAGTAGATATTATAATCCTTCTCTTTTAGCCAGGTAAATACTGATCGTCTTTTCTTATTATCTGCTAAGCCATTACAATTGTAACTGGCTATACTTATTTCACCACTTACCATAATGAGACACACCTTTCAATTATTTTTATCAAAATATATGTTTGTAAACGTCCTATTAAAAAGTAACATAATGATTGAGTGTCTATATAGTTGTACCATGACATTTGCATCTCCACTAAGCAAACCTCCAATTGGTCCCCACTATTCCACCCGCCAAAAGCCCCCATCTCGAGTTGGGTTGTCATCCCAATGCCCGGCAGACCACCCCCGACCCCCCGCATTGCACAGCCCCGGACCGACTGGGATCCATCCTTCGAAAAGTGCACACAGCACCATCCACCGAACCGAAGCAGATCCATTGCCAAATGCATTTCCATCGCCCTCACCTCGATTTTTATTACATATTGCTGTGAATCATCCTCTATAGTCCCTAACATCTTTTACTTCTTCCTTCGCAACAGTTGTGGGATACACACATACACCCACACACATTCAGCCCTTACCCCCACACAACCATAAGCTCACCCTCTCAACAATTGCACCATCCCAGAGCCCAACTCAAGATGGGTCATGATTTACAAATGTACTTGCAGTTGCAGCTGCATGAGAAGGCCTGCAAGACCGCGCAAAAAATGAGCATAAATGTAGAGATTTATTTACCATTTTCACATCCTAGATGATGGAGGTCAAATGTACACCTTCTTCCTGAAACACCCACAATACGGTCATCCATTTTGACCATGTTCCCAAGCATCTCCATGCAGTCCGATTGGTTTCGTGCCACCAGGGCCACAATAATATACCCCCTCTCTGAATGTCCGAGTGTGACCCCCTCCCCATGGGTTACTGCAGCTAGTGTTGCCAGCACTGCCACTGCCTGGGTGGGGGCACCCCACCGGAATCCCCACCGGCTAGGTACAAGGTCGTCAAGGTTCTCATTAGCAGCTTTGAGAATTTCCTTGTTTATTATGCTCTCCCTTTAGGGGGCTTTGGCTTTGCAGGACCAACCCTGCCAAGCAGGCTCAGAATCTTGAGGGGGCAGTGCTGCTCTTGGTCCCTGACCTCATTTTGGCTGCATACAGACCGCTTACAGCATGCACATAAAACAGTTAGGGACTTCTCCTTAGTATCTGGGCCATTCATGTGGGTGTCTAGGGTATAGGGCCATGGACCGTACCATTAAAATAGGATAATAAATAATTAGATATAATTTATTTTAAAAATGTAGTTCCCCATGATAGGACAATAAATAAATAAGACGTATAATTCATTATAAAAGTATATCCATCATCTGAACAACATTGAAAGCCCTCTCATACCCGGCCCACAGCAATACACTGGCTCTGGGATATGCAACTATTTCATTACTCACTCACTCAACTTTCCAAACATAACAAATAAAAATAAACACACACCACACCATCCACACATACTGTGCCTTCTGTTTACTTAGTTTTTATCTTCACTATGTAGAAATAGTGCTTGTGTTCAATTAGTTATATGTGAAGATTTATAGAAAAGCTATATTTTGTATTGTATTGTTACAATCAGTAACCGGGCTTGAATTGTGTTTATTTTCCTCATCTATGAGAACTTTGTAATTTTTAAAATAACCATGGAGTAATCTTTGTGTCTCTGAACAACTGGTTATCAATATATAGTTTATCAACGACGAGAGCTACTCGTTTCGCTTTTAATCTATTTTCTTTGAAAATTGGATACAGAACTTTGCGCCGTTCTGCAATTTCTTTCGGAAACTGATCATTCATGCCAATTTTGGTCCCAGCAAGTCTTTTACCCAGGCTTTTAACCATTATTTTATCTTTAAATGAAGCAAATTTGGCAACGATTGGGCGTTCGTACCTCTGCCCTCTCTGTCCGAGGCGGTGTACACGTTCAAGTTGGATCTTATCGATATCTTCGCGTGGAATCTGAAGCGCTGCAAAAAGGAACTCTCTAACTACAGATTCAGGAACCTCTCCTTCTTTCTCTTGGATACCTGTAAGTACCAAATTCTCTCTCATGGATCTAGTTTGTATGTCCAGTAAGCATTCCTTCAGAACGTTGTTCTCCTTTTTAAATTTATTCATTTCGGTTTCAATCTTATTGACTGTCCCTTTTAGCGCGTGTGTTTCCTTCTCCAAAGCCGCAGCTTTTTCATCACTCATCTCTAGGCTTGCCTTCAACTCTTTTATATCTTTACTAACTAATTCAAGTATACCCAGTTTGTCATTTATTGATTTTAGCAGATCGGTTTCGACCTTTACCATTGCCGGTGGTGAGAATATTAGATCATCAATGTCGGTTGAGGAGTCACGTTTTCGTTTTTGAATCGGTTCCCCTGTCTTACTCTCCGTCATGTTTGGGTGTTGCTTGTTTTCGTAATATTTGTCGATAAATGTCTCTAGTCTTAGGATTTGTTTTGTGTTATTATCCAGATTGAAGGTTATCACCCACCAGATTATTTAGTGCTAATATTTTAGTCTAATTTAGCAGATATTTCGAATATTATGTTTTATCTTGAGGCGCTCTACATAACTTCGTTCAGTCCGCCATTACCTTTACGTTACCTTTACGTCCGCCGTCTACGTCCTCACACCCTACCCTACCTACTTGCATACTATTGTTTGTTTCAGATGAACGTGGCACTTTCAGGCATTTGGAAATTGCTCCCAAGGATGAACCAGACTTGAGGAGGTCTACACATTATTTTCTGAGGTCTTGGCTGATTTCTTTTGATTTTCCCATGATGTCAAGCAAAGAGGCACTGAGTTTGAAGGTAGGTCTTGAAATACATCCACAGGTACACCTCCAATTGACTCAAATTGTAACGATTGTTCTCCTCCTCGTCTGAGGAGGAGCATGGATCGGACCAAAACGCAGCTTGTGGAGAATACGTTTGATTTATTTTTAAAGAAGATGAAACGAAGAACACTGAAAAAACTATATAAAACAACAAACGACGTCAACAGACCTGAACATGTGAACTTACATATAACGAAGAAGGCACGAACAGGATCAGACTAAACAAACGAAACAGTCCCGTGTGGTACAAACACTGACACGGAAAACAATCACCCACAAACAAACGGTGTGAACAGCCTACCTAAATATGGTTCTCAATCAGAGGAAACGTAAAACACCTGCCCCTGATTGAGAACCATATCAGGCTAATTAACAATGAACCTAAACATAGAAACACATAACATAGAATGCCCACCCAGCTCACGTCCTGACCATACTAAACAAAGACAAAATAAAGGAAATAAGGTCAGGAACGTGACAGTACCCCCCTCCCCCCCAAGGTGCGGACTCCGGCCGCAAAACCTGAACCTATAGGGGAGGGTCTGGGTGGGCATCTGTCCACGGTGGCGGCTCTGGCTCTGGACGTTGTCCCCACCCCACCATAGTCAATCCCCGCTTCCGTGGCCTCCTCCTAACGACCACCCTCCATATTAACCCCACTGGATTAAGGGGCAACACCGGACTGAGGGGCAGCACCGGACTGAGGGGCAGCACCGGACTGAGGGGCAGCACCGGACTGAGGGGCAGCTCCGGACTGAGGGGCAGCTCCGGACTGAGGGGCAGCTCCGGACTGAGGGGCAGGTCATGGCTGGCTGACGGCTCTGGCTGGTCATGGCTGGCTGACGGCTCTGGCTGGTCATGGCTGGCTGACGGCTCTGGCTGGTCATGGCTGGCTGACGGCTCTGGCTGGTCATGGCTGGCTGACGGCTCTGGCTGGTCATGGCTGGCTGACGGCTCTGGCTGGTCATGGCTGGCTGACGGCACTGGCTGGTCATGGCTGGCGGGCGGCTCTGGCTGCTCCTGTCTGGCGGGCGGCTCTGGCTGCTCCTGTCTGGCGGGCGGCACTGGCTGCTCCTGTCTGGCGGGCGGCTCTGGCTGCTCCTGTCTGGAGGGCGGCTCTGGCTGCTCCTGTCTGGCGGGCGGCTCTGGCTGCTCCTGTCTGGCGGGCGGCTCTGGCTGCTCCTGTCTGGCAGACGGCTCTGGCTGCTCCTGTCTGGCGGACGGCTCTAGCGGCTCCTGTCTGGCGGACGGCTCTAGCGGCTCCTGACTGACGGACGGCTCTAGCGGCTCAGGACAGACGGGCGGCTTTGAAGGCTCACGACAGACGGGCAGTTCAGGCGGCTCTGGGCAGACGGGCAGTGCAGGCGGCTCTGGGCAGACGGGCAGTACAGGCGGCTCTGGGCAGACGGGCACACCTGTAGGGAGGAGACGGAGAGACAGCCTGGTGCGTGGGGCTGCCACAGGACCCACCAGGCTGGAGAGACCTACAGGAGGCTTGATGTTAAGAGGAGGCACCTGAAGGACCGGGCTGTGGGGGAGCACTGGAGCTCTGGTGCGCAGCCTTGGCACCACTCCCCCAGGCTGGAATACTACTCCAGCCCGGACCCTCCAGAGTGCAGGCACAGGTTGAACCGGGCTGTGGATGAGCACTGGAGATCTAGTGCCTACTACGCGCACCTCTCCCTTAGGCTCCACTCCCACATTTGCCCGGTACGAGCGGAGCGCAGGCATAGGACGCACTGCACCCTCCCAGCGCCCCGGAGACACAGCACGCAGAGCCGGCGCAGGATACCCTGGACCGAAACTGCGTACCGGAGACCAGACGCGCTGAGCAGGCACAATACGCCCCGGCTGGATGCCCACACTCACATGACACTTTCGGGGGGCTGCCCTATAGCGCACCGGGCTATGGGCACGCACTGGCGACACCGTGCGCTTAACCGCATAACACGGTGCCTGACCAGTAACGCGTTGCTTATGATAAGCACGAGGAGTGCGCTCAGGTCTGCTACCTGGCTTAGCCACACTCCTCTCTATCCCCCCCCCAAAAAAAAAATTCTGGGGCTGCCTCTCGTACCTGTCGCGCTGCCGTGCTGCCTCCTCATATCGCCGCCGCTCAACTTTCGCTTCCTCCAGCTCAGCTTTGGGGCGGCGATATTCCACAGCCTGTGCCCAGGGTCCTTCTCCGTTCAAAATCTCCTCCCATGTCCAGGAAGTCCTGGGATTTCTGCCGTTGCTTTCTCCCACGCTGCTTGGTCCTTGGTTGGTGGGTGATTCTGTAACGATTGTTCTCCTCCTCGTCTGAGGAGGAGCATGGATCGGACCAAAACGCAGCTTGTGGAGAATACATGTTTGATTTATTTTTAAAGAAGACGAAACGAAGAACACTGAAAAAACTATATAAAACAACAAACGACGTCAACAGACCTGAACATGTGAACTTACATATAACGAAGAACGCACGAACAGGATCAGACTAAACAAACGAAACACTAAAGACTATCACTGTAAAGGCAAGCAGTAAATGTACCAATATGCTAATTGATTGATAGGCATGCTTCTACTACAGTAAACTGGGAGTGTCTCTCACACACACACATACACACACACACACACACACACACACACACACACACACACACACACACACACACACACACACACACACACACACACACACACACACACACACACACACACACACACACACACACACACACACACACACACAGAGTGTGTACATACCTTCATCCTGAAGAAGGTGATGCTGGTGAGAAGGTCCACAGTAGACTTCAGGTCCTGGAGACGCTCTGGGTTACCAGCTGGGAAATTATCCTGCAGGAGAAAATAATGAAGAGATTGGTTCTCTCTCTCCTGCTCCCTTCTCATTCTCCATCTCTCTACAGTTAAGGCTCTATTCAATCTGTATCACTGAAGTTAAGTGTTACAGCATGATTGACATTGGAAGGCAATGCTCTCGCGTTAACAGAGACTGTATTCATGGTAAACGCTGCATATGTCGGCTCAATGGGAAATGACCTTTACATTTCTATCACGCAACCTGGAACGCTTCATCCATACAGACTGAATAGAGCTCTTCATTTGTAATGCGCTTTTCATCTAAAAACAATCCCAAAGTGCTACAGTGTGTGTATTAGGATAATGAAACGAGGGTCATAGACAATAAGAAATAGCTATAAAGATCTGTTATTAACTAACTAACACTACCCAACAGATTCACAAAGGGAAACAGCAGCTAGTGGCAGTCTATTCCCCCCTGGAAACATACAGCATTATAACTAGGTAGGGTACGGCCCTCAAGGTGGGATCAGGTGCTGAAGGCCACTCGTCTCACAACCCTGTATCCCACGCAGTCTCATAATTCA
This sequence comes from Salvelinus namaycush, assembly GCF_016432855.1. NCBI lineage: Eukaryota > Metazoa > Chordata > Actinopteri > Salmoniformes > Salmonidae > Salvelinus > Salvelinus namaycush. The sequence continues at coordinate 84,924 of NW_024061345.1, read as the reverse complement.
TTCACACATTGATATTGATGATGGGACACATCCAGCCATCATCAGTAAAGGAGTTTGATGTCTGGTCATAGTGTTAAAGCCCCTGTGTGATGGAAACCTCCATTCATGCTCAGAGCACCGTGACAGGAGAGCTTTCAGCACCTGCACCCTGATAGGCTGAGAAAAGGTGCTTGGTGAACTATACATTACTGCCCCCCACCCTCCCTTCTCTTTACCACAGACTGGCACGCACGCACGCACGCACACACACACACACACACACACACACACACACACACCTCCCAAGTAACTTTGAGACCAAACCTAATGAGACCAAACCCTAACCATTAGACCAATAACTGAGATTGTTACTCAGTGTTTGACAGAGTCTAAAACAGGCCTGATATCTGTGTGCTCTGATCTGAGGAGGAACTGTTCTGATTTTTGCCTGCTCGGGGCTCAATAGGTTTTGCTGTACTGCCAGTGATCTTTTAGAGTAGGCTGGTGAGGAAATGTCAGTGGATTCTTTACTGAGTCCGTTACATAAAGTCAACATGAACTCTAAATGAACAGAAGATGTGCATCCCAAAAAGCACCCTATTCCCTGTGTAGTGCACTACTTTGACCAGGACCCATAAGGCTCTCATCAAAAGTAGTGCACTACATAGGGAATATGGTGCAATTTGGGATGCACATAAACTCTCTGTCAATCACAAAAGTAATGCAGAATGATCATGGACTCAAAGTCTGTATGAAAGCATCAATTCCGCTCAGCCGCTGATCATCGACAAAACTCATTCACTAAACCATCATTCAACTGTGTATTGTGTTTGCAGCTAAATTGTCCTTACTTAGAACAACATCTTACATATTCACCCTAAACTAATATAAAATATCCATACTCTTAAAAGACATCCCAAATACAGTACCTCAACGTCTACCCAAAACAGACATCTTATATACCTCAACGTCTACCCTGAAACAACATCCTACCTAAACAGAAATCCTATATCCCTCAGTATCTACCATAAACCATCACCATAGAAACCTAAACAGACATCCTATATCCCTCAGTATCTACCATAAACCATCACCATAGAAACCTAAACAGACATCCTATATCCCTCAGTATCTACCATAAACCATCACTATATAAACCTAAACAGACATCCTATATCCCTCAGTATCTACCATAAACCATCACCATAGAAACCTAAACAGACATCCTATATCCCTCAGTATCTACCATAAACCATCACTATATAAACCTAAACAGACATCCTATATCCCTCAGTATCTACCATAAACCATCACCATAGAAACCTAAACAGACATCCTATATCCCTCAGTATCTACCATAAACCATCACCATAGAAACCTAAACAGACATCCTATATCCCTCAGTATCTACCATAAACCATCACCATAGAAACCTAAACAGACATCCTATATCCCTCAGTATCTACCATAAACCATCACCATAGAAACCTAAACAGACATCCTATATCCCTCAGTATCTACCATAAACCATCACTATATAAACCTAAACAGACATCCTATATCCCTCAGTATCTACCATAAACCATCACTATATAAACCTAAACAGACATCCTATATCCCTCAGTATCTACCATAAACCATCACCATAGAAACCTAAATGAACATTCCAGATCCCTCAGCCTCTACCATGTGACACGTTGGTATGAAGAGATTCAGAAGACAGACGCAGGAATGCGTAATAAGGTTTTTTATTTCACCCAAATTACAGCGTGCCATGTAAAGGCACAGGGGCGAAGACCAAACAAACACTATACAAAACACAGGGTTGAAACCCAAACAAAAGAGCGAGGAGTACCTCGAAAAAATAACACACACGCACAATGATTAACACACGGGACGAAACCCGTAATCATCTGCGCAATCCACAATGGCACGAAAGCTAAAACACACAGCACAGGTACTCACACGACCAACGGGCATAGTAACAATAATGGACAGCCCAATGGAAACCAAAGGGCAAACCAAAGGGCACTGAACGTCTACCCTAAATCAACATCGTATATCCCTCAGTTCCCCCTAAATGTACATATGCCTGAACGTCTACCCTAAATCAACATCGTATATCCCTCAGTTCCCCCTAAATGTACATATGCCTGAACGTCTACCCTAAATCAACATCCTATATCCCCAGTTCACCCTAAATATACATATGCCTGAACGTCTACCCTAAATCTACATCCTATATCCCCAGTTCACCCTAAATATACATATGCCTGAACGTCTACCCTAAATCTACATCCTATATCCCCAGTTCACCCTAAATGTACATATGCCTGAACGTCTACCCTAAATCTACATCCTATATCCCCAGTTCACCCTAAATGTACATATGCCTGAACGTCTACCCTAAATCTACATCCTATATCCCCAGTTCACCCTAAATGTACATATGCCTGAACGTCTACCCTAAATAGACAACCTATATCCCTCAATGTCTACTTCAACATGTAGCCTAAATAGACATCCTAGAAGTAGTGAATGGTAATGTATCACCATTACATTTATTTCATTCCAGCCATTCCAATGAGCCCCTCCTCCGATTTAAAGTGTCCACTGTCTGAAACAACACTCTGTATCCCTGAGCACCTGCTGTGAATCACTGACAGCAGAACCCGACAGGGGACATCACAGAGGGACAAATCAGCTGTTACACTGTGTCGCTGCATATTCTGACTCCCCTGACGAATACGTTTAAAAAGAGTGGGGGATACTCTCTCTCTGTCCATTCATCCCTCGGTTTTAGAGAAAAGCAAACTCAATCTGCTTCAGAATATCATTACGGAGAAATCCATACGCCGAGCGAGCGGAGAGACTGACTGGCCTGATCTGAATCTCATTACTGTACGATGACAAGAGGTGTGTGTGTGTGTGTGTGTGTGTGTGTGTGTGTGTGTGTGTGTGTGTGTGTGTGTGTGTGTGTGTGTGTGTGTGTGTGTGTGTGTGTGTGTGTGTGTGTGTGTGTGTGTGTGTGTGTGTCTGTGAATTGATGTGGGAGCAGAAGGGGAGCGGCAGCAGTCAGAAACAATGTGACATGTCCTGACTGCTTTCAATCAGAGTGTGAATAACACGACACCAGCAATCTGAAAAGACAAGCACAGTGAAAAACCTGCCCCGCTCTCTGTCTTTACCTCTATAATCACACAGTGAAAAACCTGCCCCGCTCTCTGCCTTTACCTCTATAATCACACAGTGAAAAACCTGCCCCGCTCTCTGTCTTTACCTCTATAATCACACATTGCAGTAGAAATTGAATGGGAGACACACACAGAAACTCACAGAATCACACAGAAACACACAGAAACACACAGAAACACACAGAAACACACAGAAACACACAGAAACAGCAAGGACAAAACAATCACCACATAGGAAGCAATATTTTTTGTGTCACATTATTTCACCAGCAACAATTCAACCACTGACAGTACAGTACAGTCAGGTCTAGTGTACAAGTCTAGTGGACAGGACTAGTGAACAGGACTAGTGAACAGGACTAGTGAACAGGACTAGTGGACAGGACTAGTGCACAGGACTAGTGAACAGGACTAGTGAACAGGACTAGTGAACAGGACTAGTGAACAGGACTAGTGGACAGGACTAGTGCACAGGACTAGTGGACAGGACTAGTGCACAGGACTAGTGGACAGGACTAGTGGACAGGACTAGTGGTCAGGACTAGTGGACATGACTAGTGTACAAGTGTAGCGGACAGGACTAGCGGACAGGACTAGTGCACAGGACTAGTGCACAGGACTACTGCACAGAACTAGGGCACAGGACTAGTGAACAGGACTAGTGGACAGGACTGGTGGACAGGACTAGTGGACAGGACTAGTGGACAGGACTAGTGAACAGGACTAGTGGACAGGACTGGTGGACAGGACTAGTGGACAGGACTAGTGAACAGGACTAGTGAACAGGACTAGTGAACAGGACTAGTGAACAGGACTAGTGGACAGGACTAGTGCACAGGACTAGTGGACAGGACTAGTGCACAGGACTAGTGAACAGGACTAGTGGACAGGACTAGTGGTCAGGACTAGTGGACATGACTAGTGTACAGGACTAGTGAACAGGACTAGTGGACAGGACTAGTGCACAGGACTAGTGGACAGGACTAGTGGACAGGACTAGTGGTCAGGACTAGTGGACATGACTAGTGTACAAGTGTAGTGGACAGGACTAGCGGACAGGACTAGTGCACAGGACTAGTGCACAGGACTACTGCACAGAACTAGGGCACAGGACTAGTGAACAGGACTAGTGGACAGGACTGGTGGACAGGACTAGTGGACAGGACTAGTGGACAGGACTAGTGAACAGGACTGGTGGACAGGACTGGTGGACAGGACTTGTGAACAGGACTTGTGAACAGGACTTGTGAACAGGACTCCTGTAGATAGAAATCATTACAACCATTCATCTCTAGGTACAACCCCTGGACAGATAATCCTATTATACATAGACACCCACTGTCTTACAACACTCTACAATACACACACACACACACACACACACACACACACACACACACACACACACACACACACACACACACACACACACACACACACACACACACACACACACACACACACACACACACACACACACACACAGAGAGAGTACAAACCCGGTACTTGGACAGATCAATCCTCAGAGAGTTGTGCAGCTGATCTAGAAGTTTGACAAATTTCTCTCTCTGTGAGAAAAACAGATATATAGATTTCTCCGTTAGTAAAGCAATCACACTGTGAGTTCAACTTAACTTTGAACTTCTAGTTTAATAAATTCGTTTTGGGGGGTATTTCAAAGGGTGGAGTATATTGTGTAGACGAGGAAACAAAAAACATTACAGTACTGATCAATATTAATGATTTCAGTCAGATGTTTTCAAATGCCCATAAACAATGTAGCTGAGAAGTGTGTGTAGATGAGTGTGTGTGTGTGCGCGTGCGTGTGTGTTCTCACCCCAAAGTTGGATGCAGCGAAGCGGTCGGAGGCAGAGATGTTGGTTGAGACGGTGGTGGTGTGGGCAAAGTAGGCGTTGATGTTGGCTAGCAGATTACTCATCACCGCTGGAACCCCCGGACACATGTACTTAGAGGACAAACAGGAGAAATGCCTGGGGGGAGAGAGGTGAGGGAGAGAGAGAGGAAGGGAAAGAGAGGGGGAGAGAGGGAGGTAAGGAGAGAGAGAGAAAGATATTAAAATACCAAAACACTAACTATTCTTTGAAGTGTTATTTAAGTAGTAACTTTCCTTTGATCATGAGAAGGAGGCGATTATTCAACTAGTAGAGGAATTATATGAGAGAGAGAGAGAGAGAGAGAGAGAGAGAGAGAGAGAGAGAGAGAGAGAGAGAGAGAGAGAGAGAGAGAGAGGTGTAGAGAGAGAGGTGTAGAGAGAGAGGTGTAGAGAGAGAGGTGTAGAGAGAGGTAGAGAGAGAGGTGTAGAGAGAGGTAGAGAGAGAGGTGTAGAGAGAGAGGTGTAGAGAGAGAGGTAGAGAGAGAGGTAGAGAGAGAAAGAAAGAGAGGTAGGTAGAGAGGTAGGTAGAGAAAGAAAGAAAGAGAGGTAGGTAGAGAAAGAAAGAAAGAGAGGTAGGTAGAGAAAGAAAGAAAGAGAGGTAGGTAGAGAAAGAAAGAAAGAGAGGTAGGTAGAGAAAGAAAGAAAGAGAGGTAGGTAGAGAAAGAAAGAAAGAAAGAGAGGTAGGTAGAGAAAGAAAGAAAGAGAGGTAGGTAGAGAAAGAAAGAAAGAAAGAGAGGTAGGTAGGTAGAGAAAGAAAGAGAGGTAGGTAGAGGTAGAGAAAGAAAGAGAGGTAGGTAGAGGTAGAGAAAGAAAGAGAGGTAGGTAGAGGTAGAGAAAGAAAGAGAGGTAGGTAGAGGTAGAGAAAGAAAGAGAGGTAGGTAGAGGTAGAGAAAGAAAGAGAGGTAGGTAGAGGTAGAGAAAGAAAGAGAGGTAGGTAGAGGTAGAGAAAGAAAGAGAGGTAGGTAGAGGTAGAGAAAGAAAGAGAGGTAGGTAGAGGTAGAGAAAGAAAGAGAGGTAGGTAGAGGTAGAGAAAGAAAGAGAGGTAGGTAGAGAGAGAGAAAGAAAGAGAGGTAGGTAGAGAGAGAGAAAGAAAGAGAAAGAGACTGAGAGAGAAAGAAAGAGAAAGAGACTGAGAGAGAAAGAGACTGAGAGAGAAAGAGACTGAGAGAGAAAGAGACTGAGAGAGAAAGAGACTGAGAGAGAAAGAGACTGAGAGAGAGACATTGAGAGAGAGGTAGAGAGGTAGAGAGGTAGATAGAGAGGTAGGTAGAGAGGTAGGTAGAGAGGTAGGTAGAGAGGTAGGTAGAGAGGTAGGTAGAGAGGTAGGTAGAGAGGTAGGTAGAGAGGTAGGTAGGTAGGTAGGTAGGTAGAGAGGTAGGTAGGTAGAGAGGTAGAGAAAGAAAGAGAGGTAGGTAGAGAGAGAGAAAGAAAGAGAGGTAGGTAGAGAGAGAGAACGAAAGAGAGGTAGGTAGAGAGAGAGAAAGAAAGAGAGGTAGGTAGAGAGAGAGAAAGAAAGAGAAAGAGACTGAGAGAGAAAGAGAGGTAGGTAGAGAGAGAAAGAGACTGAGAGAGAAAGAGACTGAGAGAGAAAGAGACTGAGAGAGAGACATTGAGAGAGAGGTAGAGAGAGGTAGAGAGGTAGAGAGGTAGAGAGAGGTAGAGAGGTAGAGATGTAGAGAGAGGTAGATAGGTAGAGAGGTAGAGAGGTAGAGAGGTAGGTAGAGAGGTAGGTAGAGAGGTAGAGAGGTAGGTAGGTAGAGAGGTAGGTAGGTAGAGAGGTAGGTAGGTAGAGAGGTAGGTAGGTAGAGAGGTAGGTAGGTAGAGAGGTAGGTAGGTAGAGAGGTAGGTAGAGAGAGAGAGAGGTAGGTAGAGAGAGAGAGGTAGGTAGAGAGAGAGAGGTAGGTAGAGAGAGAGAGGTAGGTAGGGAGAGAGAGAGGTAGGTAGAGAGAGAGAGGTAGGTAGAGAGAGAGAAAGAAAGAGAGGTAGGTAGAGAGAGAGAAAGAAAGAGAGGTAGGTAGAGAGAGAGAGAGGGAGAAAGAGAGGTAGGTAGAGAGAGAGAGAGGGAGAAAGAGAGGTAGGTAGAGAGAGAGAGAGGGAGAAAGAGAGGTAGGTAGAGAGAGAGAGAGGGAGAAAGAGAGAGAGGGAGAAAGAGAGAGAGAGAGAGACTGTGCTCATTCACATTCTGCTAGTTGTCATGTGATTCCCAGCAGTCTGGAACCAGCTAGAAGGTCAATAACAGGAAGATTAGAAAACTCTGAATGGAATTGTAATGTTCCTTTAAAACCGATACACACACACAAACAAACATGCCGCCCCTCACTCCATTGATCTTAGGAGCTGCTCCAAATACCAGCAACAAGAGACAGGCGACTAGGCTGAGCCCCCCCGAACACACACACACACACATGCACGCATGCAGACAAAGTTCTGATGGCCAAGGTGTCACCGCTCTGTGTCTCAAACAAATGGGCTGCTATTCACTGTAACACTCCAATACCATGTTCACTGTAACACTCCAATACCATGTTCACTGTAACACTCCAATACCATGTTCACTGTAACACTCCAATACCATGTTCACTGTAACACTCCAATACCATGTTCACTGTAACACTCCAATACCATGTTCACTGTAACACTCCAATACCATGTTCACTGTAACACTCCAATACCATGTTCACTGCAACACTCCAATACCATGTTCACTGTAACACTCCAATACCATGTTCACTGTAACACTCCAATACCATGTTCATTGTAACACTCCAATACCATGTTCACTGCAACACTCCAATACCATGTTCACTGTAACACTCCAATACCATGTTCATTGTAACACTCCAATACCATGTTCACTGTAACACTCCAATACCATGTTCACTGCAACACTCCAATACCATGTTCACTGTAACACTCCAATACCATGTTCACTGTAACACTCCAATACCATGTTCACTGTAACACTCCAATACCATGTTCACTGTAACACTCCAATACCATGTTCACTGTAACACTCCAATACCATGTTCACTGCAACACTCCAATACCATGTTCACTGTAACACTCCAATACCATGTTCACTGCAACACTCCAATACCATGTTCACTGCAACACTCCAATACCATGTTCACTGCAACACTCCAATACCATGTTCACTGTAACACTCCAATATCATGTTCACTGTAACACTCCAATACCATGTTCACTGTAACACTCCAATACCATGTTCACTGTAACACTCCAATACCATGTTCACTGTAACACTCCAATACCATGTTCACTGTAACACTCCAATACCATGTTCACTGTAACACTCCAATACCATGTTCACTGTAACACTCCAATACCATGTTCACTGCAACACTCCAATACCATGTTCACTGTAACACTCCAATACCATGTTCACTGTAACACTCCAATACCATGTTCATTGTAACACTCCAATACCATGTTCACTGCAACACTCCAATACCATGTTCACTGTAACACTCCAATACCATGTTCATTGTAACACTCCAATACCATGTTCACTGTAACACTCCAATACCATGTTCACTGCAACACTCCAATACCATGTTCACTGTAACACTCCAATACCATGTTCACTGTAACACTCCAATACCATGTTCACTGTAACACTCCAATACCATGTTCACTGTAACACTCCAATACCATGTTCACTGTAACACTCCAATACCATGTTCACTGCAACACTCCAATACCATGTTCACTGTAACACTCCAATACCATGTTCACTGCAACACTCCAATACCATGTTCACTGTAACACTCCAATACCATGTTCACTGCAACACTCCAATACCATGTTCACTGCAACACTCCAATACCATGTTCACTGCAACACTCCAATACCATGTTCACTGTAACACTCCAATATCATGTTCACTGTAACACTCCAATACCATGTTCACTGTAACACTCCAATACCATGTTCACTGTAACACTCCAATACCATGTTCACTGCAACACTCCAATACCATGTTCACTGTAACACTCCAATATCATGTTCACTGTAACACTCCAATACCAATATACTGAGAGAGACACATACACACTCTGAACACATCACGTCCATGCCTATAGGCCTGAGTTGATGAAACTTGTAAAACATCTGATTCAGCTAATCACACACTTCTACGAAACGGCAATGCTACGCAACATAGTTCTGATTTGTTGAAACTTGTAAAACACCAGATTCAGCTAATCAACGTCCTCAGGAGCGACTGATTAGTAGAATTAGTTGTTGTAGGGTTGAAGCAAAATCCTCCAGAAGGGTATAGCTTCCCAAACAAAGGGATGGCCACCGCTGGGCTATGTGGTTTAGATGGTCCATCCATTATAGAAGGTCTATTTGGATCAGGTCTGTCTGCTGAGCTGCTGTAGAAGGCCTTCAGGGTCAACTCTCCCCTCTCTCACTCAACTCAATTACATTCAATTACATTCAAAGGGCTTTATTGGAATGGAAAACATATGTTTACATTGCTAAAGCAGGTGAAATAGATCATCAACAATAGTGAAATAAACAATAAAACATTGACAGTAAACATCACACTCACAAAAGATCCAAAAGAATAAAGACATTTCAAATGTCATATTATGTCTATATACATTGTGGTAGCAATGTGCAAATAGTTAAAAGGGAAAATAAATAAACATAAATATGGGTTGTATTTACAATGGTGTTTGTTCTTCACTGGTTGCCCTTTTCTTGTGCAACAGATCACAAATCGTGCTGCTGTGATGGCACACTGTGGTATTTCTCCCAATAGATATGGGAGTTTATCAAAATTGGATTTGTTTTTTAATTCTTTGTGGGTCTGTGTAATCTGTGCGAAATACGTGTCTCTAATGTGGTCATACATTTGGCAGGAGGTTAGGAAGTCCAGGTCAGTTTCTACCTCATTTTGTGGGCAGTGAGCACATAGCCTGTCTTCTCTTGAGAGCCAGGTCTTCCTACGGCGGCCTTTCTCAATAGCAAGGCTTTGTTCACTGAGTCAGTACATAGTCAAAGCTTTCCTTAATTTTGTGTCAGTCAGTCACAGTGGTCAGGTATTATGCCACTGTGTACTCTGTTTCTTTGTTAATTATTTCCAATGTGTCAAGTAATTATATTTTTGTTTTCTAATGATTTGGTTGGGACTAACTGTGTTGCTGTCCTGGGGCTATGTGTGGTTTGTTTGTGTTTGTGAACAGAGTCCCAGGACCAGCTTGCTTAGGGGACTCTTCTCTAGGTTCATCTCTCTCTCTCTCTCTCTCTCTCTCTCTCTCTCTCTCTCTCTCTCTCTCTCTCTCTCTCTCTCTCTCTCTCTCTCTCTCTCTCTGTCTCTGTCTCTCTCTCTGTCTCTCTCTCTCTCTCTCTCGCTCTGTCTCTCTCTGTCTCTCTCTCGCTCTGTCTCTCTCTGTCTCTCTCTTGCTCTCTCTCTCTCTACCTCCCACTCTTTCTCTCTCTATCTCCCCCCTCTCACCCTCTCTTTATCTCTCTTTCCCACTCTCTCTCTCTTTCTCTCCTCTATCTCCCACTCCCCGCCCCCCTCTCTCTCGCTCTCTCCCTCACTCCCTCCCTCTCTCTCTGAGCTGAATCCATTAAACTAAACCTAAGTAGGTCATGGGAATAGTGAGAGAGAAGGAGAAGGCTGCCTCTTAACAGGTATCTATTCTGCTCTACAGTCAGGCATTGACTGTTAGTGAGTGTCCCAAATGGCACCCTATTCTCTTTATAGTGCACTACATTTGACCAGGGACCAGGCCTATTAGGGAATAGGGTGGTGTTTGGGACACGGTCTTTATATGAGATATTTTAATACTGATACAAGGAAAGGTTAACTTGAGGTGCATTTCAAAGGTTTTCAAAAATGAGCAGCCCATTTATCTGGAAGGACAGTCATATCAATTATTTATTAAATAGCCTTTCAAAACACAGCGAGAGAGATAAAAAAAAGATGGAGCGTGAGGGAGAGGGGGAGGGGGAGCGAGAGGGAGAGACACACACACACAGATGCTCACATTGGGGAGCATAATTCATTACTGTGCTCTTAGCCTCCAGATTACCCAGAAGCACTTGCGGGAGGCGAGCGTGGAGAGAGAACACTGAGAACCATGATGACTTCCTGTGAATTCCCATGGTGGCTTTAGAGCGGGCAGCGCACACACACACACGCACACACACAGAGACAGGCAGCCAGGCGCTTCCTTCTCTCTCACACATGCACACTCTGAACCATAGAAATTGAATCCATGGATTCTATAGTTTTAACACTGAGGACACAGATGCATGCTTTCCTGTATAACATCAGCACATCAGTAAGCCTTCAGAGAACCAAGAGGAGAGAAAAGAGGGAGAAAGAGAAAGAGAGCGTCCTTACGTCATGGCCTGGTAGATGGACTCTACTCCGTATCTCATGGCGAACTCGTCCACTATCTCCTGGGACACGTCGTCATAGTAGACCTTCCACGCCTCCTCTCCTTTCACCTCTGGGATCTTCACCGCTCCACTGTTCTTTACCTCTGTCAGGTGGTGGAACAGGTTCTAAAGGAAGAGAGAAAGACAGGATGAAGAGAATAACATGAGAGAAGAGGAAGAGAGGGAGACAGTTCCTGGAACAGTTTCCATAGAGTGGAGAAGTCCTTCAGACCAGTTGGTGAGTATAGATGTCTTACCTCATGTAAACAGGTGTACTGGCCGTGGGGCGGAGCTACTTTCTCCTCTCCCTTCATCTCCACGTTGAGCTTCAATCTGATGGCTCCCGACACCATCGACTTATCAGTTCTCTTATCTAGAACACAGAACCAGACTTATCAGTTCTCTTATCTAGAACACAGAACCAGACTTATCAGTTCTCTTATCTAGAACACAGAACCAGACTTATCAGTTATCTTATCTAGAACACAGAACCATACTTATCAGTTATCTTATCTAGAACACAGAACCAGATGCATCAGTCTTCTTATTTTAAACACAGAACCAGATGCATCAGTCCTCTTATTTTAAACACAGAACCAGATGCATCAGTCCTCTTATCCAGAAAATGGTACCGGTCTTATCTAGAACATAAAAACAAACTTAACTTGAATATAGAAACAGTCTAATCTAGAACATGGAAGCTGTCGGACCTGGAACATATAATCACTATTATCTAGAACATAGAAACATTATTATCTAGAACATATAACCAGTCTAATGTACAACATAAAACCAGTTTTATAGAGAACATAGAACCAGTCTAATCTAGAACATAGAACCAGTCTTATCTAGAACATGGAAGCAGTATGATCTGGAACATAGAACCAGTATTCTCTAGAACATGGAAGCAGTCTGATCTGGAACATGTAATCATTATTATCTAGAACATAGAAACATGATTCTCTGGAACATAGAACCAGTCTTATCTAGAACATAGAACCAGTCTTATCTCGAACATGGAAGCAGTCTGATCTGGAACATATAATCATTATTATCTAGAACATAGAAATATGATTCTCTAGAACATAGAACCAGTCTTATCTAGAACATAGAACCAGCCTTATCTGGAACATGGAAGCAGAATGATCTGGAACATACCCAGGTTGTACCACACATCCATCTCCCCACTGAGCATGCGGACCTCGATGATGGTCTGACCCAGGAAGTCGTCCGACTCTCGTTTGAAGTGTTGTTTCATGCGAGACTTGATGTCATCATCCTCATCCCACACACGCACCTTGATCCGGTCTGTAGCGTTGTGACACTCACTGCACAGCAAAGCACCATGTGTAGAAAAACAGCACCAGTAAAGTGAATTAGTTTAGGGCAATATTAAAAAAAGACACAAGTCGCTATTATAATAAAAATACAATGATTATCAGACCACTTTGCTATTGTCATTCATTGCAGCTGCAGTGCTGGTTGTAGTGTGAGTGGGTGTAGGGAGAACACACATATTATAAAAGCATTGACAGTGCTGAATAACAACTTAAACACACTCTATTTGTTGAGTCTCTTTAGTCATAGTTTTAACAGTTTTGAATTCTCACAGTATCAACGTTGCTGTGCGTTCAAGTTTTTTTTTTTACAGTCTATGGCTCGAGGAAACTGTGCAGACACAGTGATCTGAACTATCTTATTGGCCAGCGGTAGGCCTGTAGGTGCACTTGATTTCCTCTCTGGACCTGCCGGGTAAGCGGAGTTCTACCTTCAGACACATGAAAGGGTTCAAAATAGGAACACTTTCCCTTCCCGTCATTAGGGCTGCTGAATCAAGTGCATCTGACGCCTACAACGCAAAAGGAATAGAAACATGTGGAACGTAAGGCTTTATTGTTTGTTTTTTTACAGAAATGTTTGGTGATTGACTAGGAATGCCTTGGAGATCGACCAGTCGATTGTGATCGACCGTTTGGTAACCACTGGTTTAGGGTGTCCAAACCTCATGTCTGCATCATAATTAGTTCAAAAGTTATTGCCGTTTTTACCCTTGTAGGATGGCCCAAATTAGGGTGACTAAATCAGAGAAAAAAAGCTGTAAAAAATCTAGAAAAAGCCCTTGAAGGTGAAAATCTGTGTGGCCCTCTTCCTTCCTCCCTCCTCCCATCCTCTCTAGAGCCGCTCAGCTGTTTTATCTACTGGCAGCAGCTCTGACCTAACTTGATATGACCTCACACTATCCTGGAGCACAAACAGACCTGGAGACTCAGTGTAGTCACGTCACAGTCATATGTTATGGCTAGGGTTGGCATAGTGTGGGTGGCTGTTAGGTTAGGGTTGTCATTGGGGCTTCAAAGGCTGGGGAGTGGTCTGGAGTTGTCCTCTCCGCTAGATGTATGTGGGAAATGAAAGACCTGGAAGGAGGAGAGAGAGGAGAATGAAAGAGAGTAGAGGAACAGAGAGGAGAGGGAGAGAAGAGGAAAGTAAAGTAGAGAAGAATAGAGGAGAGTAGAGGGAGATGAGAGGGGGGAGGGGCAAGGAGAGGAGAGGAGAGGAGAGGAGAGGAGAGGAGAGGAGAGGAGAGGAGAGGAGAGGAGAGGAGAGGAGAGGAGAGGAGAGGAGAGGAGAGGAGAGGAGAGGGGAATGTCTGTCAGGTGGGATTGACATCATTCTGCCCCACCGGCTCTCTTTAGGAAACCCTGCTGTCCCTAGTGTTCCCCCACCCAAGGGTGTGTGTGTGTCTGTGTGTCTGTGTGTGTGTGTGTGTGTGTGTGTGTGTGTGTGTGTGTGTGTGTGTGTGTGTGTGTGTGTGTGTGTGTGTGTGTGTGTGTGTGTGTGTGTGTGTGCGTGCGTGCGTGCGTGCGTGCTTGTGTGAGTGTTAGTGGCACCCACAGATGGATGTCCCTGCCAGGCAGAGAGCTAAGATTCCAAGACCCTGTCACATGGCATGAGGATAACATCTTTTCTCTCTCTGTCTTGTTTTCTCTCTGTCTCTCTGTCTTGTTTTCTCACTGTCTCTCTGTCTTGCTGTCTCTCTGTCTTGCTGTCTCTCTGTCTTGATGTCTCTCTGTCTCTCTGTCTTGTTTTCTCTCTGTCTCTCTGTCTTGTTTTCTCTGTCTCTCTGTCTTGTTTTCTCTCCCTCTCTGTCTCTCTGTCTCTCTGTCTGTCTCTCTCTCTCTCTCTCTCTCTCTCTCTGTCTCTCTTGTTTTCTCTCCCTCTCTGTCTGTCTCTCTCTCTCTCTCTCTTATTCTCTCCCTCTGTATCTCACTCTCCATCTCTCTATCTCTCCCTCTCTCCATCTCCATTTTGTTTGCACAGGAGGCAAGAGTGAGCAGTGTAACTCTGCGTCACATTCTGTGGTTTCTCATAAACACTGTAGATACTCTCGCACGCACGCACACACACACACACACACACACACACACACACACACACACACACACACACACACAAACACACACACACACACACACACACACACACACACAGTGCCTCCATCAGCATACAGAGAACATGGTGGAAGGCAGCTCTAACAAAGCCTCTTTGTCTCATAGATACAGGTATTCTAATCGCCAGCGCTATGGTTTCTATGGAAATGGGCTGCTTGATTTATCTTTTTCTATGTATGTCTCTATTTAAAGCTGGAATCCATACTTGGTGAAACTGCCACATTCGTTGGTCATATTACAACAAAATATGAAGTTATTTCAAACAACAAACACGTTTTCTTGTCTCTGACATTAGTGCACATCATTAGTGCACATCATTAGTGCACATCACTTCATGCGCCATAGAAAGCAGAGGATGTATTGCAACATAATGTGTTCAGGATGCTGGATGATGTTCTTCTCTTTTGTCATCAAAACAAAAACAACAACAATTGTGGCTGTGGTGAAGAATGGTGCTGTTCCACCTTACGCGTATTTCAGCTTTAAGTACATACAGGATACTGTAGATACTGTAGATACAGGATATACTGGCTTTAGAACAGACTTCCCAAAGCCTCATGACGTTGATGTGAAATGTGTCGTTCATAGTGCTATACTGTTGTTTTACAGAAAGCCATATTCCAGTGTTCTAGGTTGTGTTAGGTCTTAGATAATACCATTAGTTCTCGGTTCTCTGTGTACCTTAAATCAACATGATCAACACCACAATCAACATGACAGTCTGTCACCACTCAGAGTTCAGAGTTCAGACTCACAGAGAGCCAGATTAAAACCATAATACCTTTTCTAATGACACCATGGGTCAATCTCTACATAGCACAACACATTCTCAAAAGTTCCCTCTCCATTTTAGAAGTTGTTGTTTATTTAAAAAGGGCCTGAGCTAACATGGGTTAGCTTCATAATACTTTCAGTAAACTCAAACAAAGCTGTACACTCAAAGCTGTGGTGAAATGACGCTTGGCATTCAGGCCAAAGAGTTCCATTTTGGTTTCATCAGGCCAGAGAATCTTGTTTCTCATGGCCTGAGAGTCCTTTAGGTGCCTTTTGGAAAATTCCAATCGGGCTGTCATGTGTTTTTTACTGAGGAGTGGCTTCCGTCTGGCCTCTCTACCATAAAGGTCTGATTGGTGGAGTGCTGCAGAGATGGTTGTCCTTCTGGAAGGTTCTCTCATCTCCACAGAGGTACTCTGTCAGAGTGACTATCGGGTTCTTGGTCACCTCCTTGACCAAGGCCCTTCTCCCCCGATTGCTCAGCTTGGCCGGGCGGCCAGCTCTAGGAAGAGTCTTGGTGGTTCCAAACTTTTTCCATTTAAGAATGATGGAGGCCACCTTCAATGCTGCAGAAATGTTTTGGTACCCTTCCCCAGATCTGTGTCTGACATGCACTGTCAACTGTGGGACCTTATATAGACAAGTGTGTGCCTTTCCAAATCATGTCCAATCAATTGAATTTACCACAAAAGTGGACTCCAATCAAGTTGTAGAAACATCTCACTGATCAATTGAAACAGGATGCACCTGAGCTCAATTTCGGGTATCATAACAAACGGTCTGACTACTTATGTAAATAAGGTATTTCTGTTTTTATTTTTAATAAACGTGCAAACATTTCTAAAAACCTGTTTTCCCTTTGTCATTATGGGGTATTGTGTGTAGATTGATGAGGAAAAACATTTATTTAATCCATTTTAGAATAAGGCTGGAAAAGGTGGAAAAAGTCAAGGGGTCTGAATACTTTCCAAATGCACTGTAGATGATATTCATGTCAATAACACATTTTTCAGTGAAATGCATTTTAATTATTTTCTGTCTCCTCTCCCCTCATTTCTTGGTGTTGTAGGTTCTACATGTCTGTGATAACAATGTCTGCTGGAGTAAAGTGTTTGTATTACAGCTTAAGAAGGTAGCCTTGTCTGAGCCAGAATGGCCCATAGGGTAGGAGCATACCTCCTGTTTCTGTAGCCTGAGGCAGTCTTCATGTACACCACCTGGACAGGACTTATGGTCATGCGTGCATATATTTTATGTATGGGTGGCCCCAGCGGGAATCATACCAACGGGTTGCAAGTGCCATGCTCAACCGACTACACCACAAAGGACCACGTCTATAATACAGTCTGTAGTACACTGGCTTAGGTTGTAGTAATGCTGTAGCAGTGATATACTGTATGTTCATACTCACAAGAAGAACTTCTCGTCCCAGACAGGGTTGAGGTTCCCAAAGATGGTCTTGGTACGCCGTTTGGTCTTCCCTACCTGGACAGTCACATAGGGGTCACTGGAACCTGTCTTATCCTTGGCCTGCAGACCCTGGGCACACATCACTGGAGAGGAGAGAGGGGGAGGCAGGGAGAGACAGGGGGAATAGAGGGAGGCAGGGGAAGACAAGGGAAGACAGGGGGAGGCAGGGGAAGACAAGTGAAGACAGGGGGAGGCAGAGGAAGACAGAGGAAGGTAGGGGAAGACAGAGGAAGACAGGGGATGATGGGAGAGTCAGGCGAGACATGGGAAGACAGGGGAAGGCAGGGGAGACAGGGAAGGCAGAGGAAGACGGGGGAAACAGGGGAGACATAGGAAGACAGGGGGAGACAGGGGGAGACAGAGGAAGACAGGGGATGACATGGGAGACATGGGAAGACAGGGGAAGGCAGGGGCAACAGGGGAGACAGGGGAGACAGGGGAGACAGGGAAGGCAGAGGAAGACAGGGGAAGACAAGGGGAGACAGGGGAGACAGGGAAGGCAGAGGAAGACAGGGGAAGACAAGGGGAGACAGGGGAAGGCAGGGGCGACAGGGGAGACAGGGGAGACAGGGAAGGCAGAGGAAGACAGGGGAAGACAAGGGGAGACAGGGGAAGGCAGGGGCGACAGGGGAGACAGGGGAGACAGGGAAGGCAGAGGAAGACAGGGGAAGACAAGGGGAGACAGGGGAAAGCAGGGGAAGACAGGAAAAGACAAGGGGAGACAGGGGAAGTAGGGGAAGTAGGGGGAGGTGGGGGAGGCGGGGGGAGACAGAAATAACAACAGTAAGACTTAAGAGGCTTTTGTTCCAGTCCAGCACTAATATACAGTATAATATACATATTCAAATATATGTAACACGTAAAGCCTGCAGGTTTAATGCTGTATTACTTGCTATGCACTAGTATGAGCCTTGTCCTATGTCTTATGTATAGGTACCATAGCCATGTAAACTTGTCTCCAGTATAGCCAATCTGTTTGTTGGGGAAGCAGTGAATATCTGCCTCGCCAACAGACAGATACCTAAGAGAGACCAGTCCACCACCATCGCACATGACCATGCATGAGCACACACACACACACACACACGCACACACATTACATTTAAATGCTTTTTAAAAATTATTTAGCAGACACTCTTATCCAGAGTGACTTACGTTAATCTTAAAATAGCTTGTTGAGACAACCACATATCACAGTCTTTGTAAATACATTGTTCCTCAATAAAAAAGTTATCAGTAGAGTCAGTGCTAGTAGGAAAAAACAAGTGCACTTCTGTTTTTTTATGGGGGAATAAGACTGAGATGTCTTATTAAAGACACAGCACTTAAAGATGCACTCCTGAACATCTGTATCATTTCAGCCAGCAGTTTTGAAAGTGGTGTTCACGAGCCAAAACAGGTCCCCGTTTTTTGTGTATTACATCATCCAATTGTGTACTACGTCATCCATTTCGTGTGATGTGTTAAAGGTGGAATATGCAGAAATCACTCTTCCATTTCCTGGTTGTTAAAATTCTAGTAGTTTGGCTAAGTTAATGTGATAAAACAAGCAATTGCTACAAAACAAGCAATTGTGGAATACAGTAATACATTAGTAACACCTTCTCTTCCCAAGACATAACCTGTTTTATTTCACCTTTATTTAACCAGGTAAGCGAGTTGAGAACAAGTTCTCATTTACAACTGTGACCTGGCCAAGATAAAGCAAAGCAGTGCGACAGAAACAACAACACAGAGTTACACATGGAATAAACACGCATACAGTCAATAACATAACAGAAAAAAAAGTATATATACAGTGTGTGCAATTGGCATGAGGAGGTAAGGCAATAAATAGGCCATAGTAGCGAAGTAATTACAATTTAGCAGATTTACACTGGAGTGATAGATGAGCAGATGATGATGAGCAGATGATGGTGTGTAAGTAGTGATACTGGTGTGAAAAAGAGCAGAAAAGTAAATAAAAACATTATGTGGGATGAGGTAAGTAGATTGGGTGGGCTATTTACATATGGACTATGTACAGCTGCAGCGATCGGTTAGCTTCTCAGATAGCTGATGTTTAAAGTTGGTGAGGGAAATAAAAGTCTCCAACTTCAGCGATTTTTGCAATTCGTTCCAGTTACTGGTAGCAGAGAACTGGAAGGAAAGGCGGCCAAAGGAGGTGTTGGCTTTGGGGATGACCAGTGAGATATACCTGCTGGAGTGCGTGCTACGGGTGGGTGTTGTTATCGTGACCAGTGAGCTGAGATAAGGCGGAGCTTTACCTAGCATAGACTTATAGATGACCTGGAGCCAGTGGGTCTGGCAACGAATATGTAGCGAGGGCCAGCCGACTAGAGCATACAGGTTGCAGTGGTGGGTGGTATAAGGCGCTTTGGTAACAGAACGGGTGGCACTGTGATAGACTACATCCAATTTGCTGAGTAGAGTATTGGAAGCAATTTTGTAGATGACATCGCCAAAGTCGAGGATCGGTAGGATAGTCAGTTTTACTAGGGTAAGTTTGGCGGTATGAGTGAAGGAGGCTTTGTTGCGAAATAGAAAGCCAATTCTAGATTTGATTTTGGATTGGAGATGTTTGATATGAGTCTGGAAGGAGAGTTTACAGTCTAGCCAGACACCTAGGTATTTGTAGTTGTCCACGTATTCTAGATCAGAACCGTCCAGAGTAGTGATGCTAGTCGGGCGGGCGAGTGCGGGCAGTGAACGGTTGAAAAGCATGCATTTGGTATTACTAGAGCAGTTGGAGGCCACGTAAGGAGTGTTGTATGGCATTGAAGCTCATTTGGAGGTTAGTTAACACAGTGTCAAAAGAAGGGCCAGAGGTATACAGAATGGTGTCGTCTGCGTAGAGGTGGATCAGGGAATCGCCCGCAGCAAGAGCGACATCATTCATATATACAGAGAAAAGAGTCGGCCCGAGAATTGAACACTGTGGTACCCCCATAGAGACTGCCAGAGGTCCGGACAACAGGCCGTACGATTTGACACACTGAACTCTGTCTGCGAAGTAGTTGGTGAACCAGGCGAGGCAGTCATTTGAGAAACCAAAGCTATTGAGTCTGCCGATAAGAATACGGTGATTGACAGAGTCGAAAGGCTTGGTCAGGTCGATGAACCCTGCTGCACAGTACTGTCTTTTATCGATGGTGGTTATGATATTGTTTAGTACCTTGAGCGTGGTTGAGGTGAACCCATGACCAGCTCGGAAACCGGATTGCACAGCGGAGAAGGTACGGTGGGATTCGAAATGGTCAGTGATCTGGGGGGGATGACCGCGGCAGCTTTCCAATCTTTAGGGATCTCGGACGATACGAAAGAGAGTTTGAACAGACTGGTAATAGGGGTTGCAACAATGGCGGCGGATAGTTTTAGAAAGAGAGGGTCCAGATTGTCTAGCCCAGCTGATTTGTACGGGTCCAGGTTTTGCAGCTCTTTCAGAACATCTGCTATCTGGATTTGGGTGAAGGAGAAGCTGGGGAGGCTCGGGCAAGTAACTGCGGGGGGGGGGGGGGGGGGGGGGGGGGGCGGAGCTGTTGGCCGGGGTTGGTGTAGCCAGGAGGAAAGCATGGTCAGCCGCTGAATCCAGGTGAATCCAGGTGAAAGCTATGATCCCTTATTGATGTCTTGTTAAATCCTCTTCAATCAGTGTAGATGAAGGGGAGATGACAGGTTAAATAAGGAGTTGTAAGCCTCGAGCCAATTGAGACATGGATTGTGTATGTGTTCCATTCAGAGGGGGATTTTTTAAGTGCCTTTGAACGGGGTATGGTAGTAAGTGCCCGGCGCACTGGTTTGAGTGTGTCAAGATCTGCAATGCTGCTGGGTTTTTCACACTCAACAGTTTCCCCTGTGTATCAAGAATGGTCCACCACCCAAAGGACATCCGGCCAACTTGACACAACTGTGGGAAGCTTTGCAGTCAACATGGGCCACCATCCCTGTGGAACGCTTTCGACACCTTGTAGAGTCCATGTCCGATGAATTGAGGCTGTTCTGAGGGCAAAAGGGGGTGCAACTCAATATTTGGAAGGTGTTTCCTAATGTTTTATACACTCAGTGTATAGTTTAGAGAATCATTGTACCATCTACATCTCTGTTAAACATGTTTTCAATAACCCAAAATATAGTTTTTCAGCTGTTTGAAGCTGGTGTACAAAACCGATAGTTAAAGATGCAAACACTAAACTTAAGAACAGGAAGCATAGAAACTCTGCACATAGAACAGATCTACCGCATCTTAAATTTGCTTTCAATAAGAATGACAGATCTATAACTCACATTTTTATGTGAATTTGGTCAGGTCGCCCAAAAAGTTACATATTATAGCTTGAAGACTTTTGCAATTCGTGTGATATGTTGCATCTTCAACTTGACATCGGTCCTATATTGTTATTTAATCCCAGCCCCCGTGGGAGGCCTTTTGCCTTCTGGTAGGCCGTCATTGTAAATAATAATTTGTTCGTAACTGACTTGCCTAGTTAAATAAAGGTTAAATAGAAAACAAATCAATAAAAACATATGCCCTAGCCAGACTATACCAACAACAACAACTTGCTGAAAGACAAAATATACTTAGGTTAGCTACTCTTGCAGAGACTATTTGTCTTCCCAGGCTATGGATGAGGCACACACACACGCACACACAGACACACACCCTCACCAAACAGACACACAAACAGACACACAACCTATACCCCATTAACCGCTCCACCCACACACCCTGCTCCACACACCCTTAACCATCCATCTCAGACAGGAAGTAGTATTTCCCAGCCCCATAAAAGGTAAAAGGACACTGTGCATTAAATATGTATGAGTGACACTCTGTATTATTCATGAAACATAACTCCCCCAGCCAGCCCCTCTTCTCTCGCTGACAGAGACTGGTGGGCCGGGCTCTCAAAGACCCCACAAATGAGAAGCTACAGCCTCGTGTTGCAAGAAATACAATACAATGAGAGAGAGGGGCAGAGGGGATGAGAGGGAGAGAGCGAGGGGATACAGGGGATAGACAGAGATAGGGAAGAAATGGCAGAGAAAGAGTGAAAAGGGAGAAAAGGGGGAGAGAGAGAGGGGTAGCGGAGAGAGAGAGGGTGATGTGGAAAGGGAGTGGGAGGAGTGGAAAGAGGTGGAAAGAATAGAAAGAGGCAGAGAACGGCTGATGTCTATGTTGGCTCTGTATAATGTAGTATAATGTAACTACAGAGCTGAGTGATGGAGAGAAAGAGAGAGAGAGAGAGAGAGAGAGAGAGAGACCGAGAGAGAGATGGGGGAGAGATATAGAGAGTGAGAGGGGTAAAGGGGGAAAGATGAAAAAAGGAGTGATGGTGAGAGGGAGTTTATTAAGTATACTGCATTCTCCTTCCTATAGCAGTCTATACACATCTACTGATCCAGGGCTGTGATGTAGCAGTTAGCTGATGCAGAACATTCACATCTCACGGCTGCCTATCTATCTACCGCCAAAGTGCTACACAATCAATGTGTGTCTGTGTTTATCAAATGAATAATACATAAATAAAGAGTCAATAAGTCGGTTCTAAAACAGGACGTTGGATAAGGCCATAGAGATAGATGGGAGCGGGAGGCAGTTTTTCTCTCTGTCTCAGTCTCTTGGGGATTGATTGACACACACAAGGAATGGCAGGAAGGCTATCTGGGCAATAAAATAGCTCAGCTCATTCCAATCTGGTGTAATTTAGCCCAGAGGAACTGTATGCTCTAGTCGCACCCCTGCAAGGTAATACACGCACACACATCACCCATCGGGCTGAGCACAGAATCAGCCACAGTGGTGTATCGCCCTTCCAGCTATGTGCCTTGCTCAAGACGATCTGAAGACATTTATTATAGTCCAGCAAACCTTCCCAGCACCAGGCCTCGGTGATTGTGATAAGATGTGATGTTGACCTTGGTGGACCACTAGGAGGTTCCCTCCAGTCTAGCCTGCTTGGCTAGGGACGAGGGCTTAGTTCTTAGTGTTGGTACTACTAACCTGTGATGTTGACCTTGGTGGACCACTAGGAGGTTCCCTCCAGTCTAGCCTGCTTGGCTGGGGGCGAGGGCTTAGTTCTTAGTGTTGGTACTACTAACCTGTGATGTTGATCTTGGCGGACCACTTGGAGGTTCCCTCCAGCACTGCTTGCTTGGCGGTCTTCAGGTGTCCAGTGAAGTCCTCTTTAGAGATCCCAAACATCTCCTGGATGACCTCAAACACCTCAGGCCGGTTCTTCTCCCTGATCTTCATCCTCTCCTTCATGGCCATGATGATGTTCAGGGTCTTGTCCTCAGCGCCATGCTTAGAACTCTTCTCCACCGCCCCTAGAACACCACACACACACAGGAAAATACACACACACACACACACACACACACACACACACACACACACACACACACACACACACACACACACACACACACACACACACACACACACACACCATTACAAATTAGGATACAGCATTGTGCTTAGAACTCTTGTCCACCGCCCTTAGATTTCCTCTGGCCCATCTATCAAACACACAGATCACTTTCTCCCATGCCCTTTGTGGACTCTATCTCTCTTTCTCTACCTTTCTCTTTTGGGTATCTTGTCCCTAGAACACAATGGGAAGCAGTTGTTGTAGGAGGAGAATGTTACAAATACTGTCTGTGATTAGAATACAGTTAGAAGCATCCTTTGTACCCACCTTAATTCTGTGTGTTTGTGTGTGTGAGTAGGGGGTGGGGGTTAGAAAGACTTTGGCTACGGCCTATCTCTCAAACACACACTTCTGCTTTCTCCTCATGCTTTTATTGGACCCTCCCTCACCCCTCTTTCACCTCCCTCCCTCTCCCCTCTCTCCCCTCCCTCGCTCTCTTTTTCACCCCTTCTCTCTCCTCCTCTAATCGAGTTATCTCGCCTGTCATCTTTGGCGAGGTCATGAACTGCGATTGAAATCAAATTAAACATGAATCATCATTTGAATAAAACACTATGTATGCGTCCCAAATTACACAGTTTTCCCTACATAGGGCAGTACTAAAAGTAATGCAATACTAAAAGTAGTGCACTATGTAAGGAATAGTGCGCCATTTGGATGCACACAGAGAGTTCTATCATTCAGAGTGGAGCTAATCCAGTTACAGAGAGTGACGGTCCTGGGGCTAACGTGTCACACGTCTACTGTCATCCAATCAAAACACACTAGGATAAACCTCTAGATACTACCCAAAACATGACCTGCTACTGTAGAACAGAGGGAATCAGTTTAAATAAACATTACAGTAGCAAGATGGAGAGGGTGTGGGTGTGTTTTAGTGCAAACACAAACACGTTTGAGAGCTAGCTACACTTCAAAGCAGGCTGGGAGGCAGAGAGTAATGTCATACTGAGAGCCAGAGGAGACACCCTCCCTGTAAGGCTGGAGACAACAACACACACACACACACACACACACACACACACACACACACACACACACACACACACACACACACACACACACACACACACACACACACACACACACACACACACACGGCAGCTTGTGTATGCTATATGGAGTAAAATGTCCAATGGTGCTGCAGTAAACGAACAAACAAGCTGTAAAAGCAAACATCTGCGATTCAGCACCACTGAATGGACAGCAACAGAGTCTGGATTCTGAAGTTCAGCACCACAGGAAAGTGGACAGTGCTCACATAGCTCCCATTGTAAATAATAGGGGAATAAATTGCAACTAAAGGAAGTAGGAACTCTCCCATTGTTGCTTTGAATTCGTAACCACATATGAATGCATATTTTGTGTGTGTGTGTGTGTGTGTGTGCGCGTGTGTGCGTGTGTGCGCACACGTGTGTGTGTGTGTGTGTGTGTGTGTGTGTGTGTGTGTGTGTGTGTGTGTGTGTGTGTGTGTGTGTGTGTGTGTGTGTGTGTGTGTGTGTGTGTGTGTGTGTGTGCGTGCGAGCGAGTGAGTGGGAGTACAAACCTGTGTTTCTGGGTGTGAGCCTGTGTGTGTGTGAGTGTATTTCCTTACTCTGTAGACAGTCGGCGTTGAGTAGATCCTGACACTTCTCGTGGCATTTGACACCACACTCAGAGCAGCGCATACCCTGCCTGGCGATGCCCCACAGCAGGCCCTCACACTCGTGGCAGTAGGTTGGGGCGGTGGCCGTCCACACCTCAAAGTTATGAGGCGTCGTAGACGAGATGGGATAGATCAACGCCTGCAACGTCTTCCTAAACACGTGCAGTTTCTGGAGAGGAGGAGAGAGGGTGGAGAGGAGAGGAGAAGAGGGAGGATGAGGGAGAAAGAGGGTGAGAGGAGAGGAGAAGAGGGCGGAGGAGGGAGAGGGGGGAGAGGAGAAGAGGGCAGAGGAGGGAGAGAAGGGTGAGAGGAGAGGAGAAGATGGCGGAGGAGGGAAAGAGAAGGGAGAGGAGAAGAGAGCAGAGGAGGGAGGGAGAGAGGGGGGGAGGAGAGGAGAAGAGGGCAGAGGAGGGAAAGAGGGGGGGGAGAAGAGGGCAGAGGAGGGAGAAAGAGAGGAGAAGAGAGAGACAGAAGGAGAAAAATAGAGAAGAAAGAAGAGGGAAGAAAGAAAGTAGGTGGGAGTGAGAAGTCAGATGTCAGATTATAAAACAGACACATAAACACACACCCCCTAGAGGTAAAGGGAGAAGGTCTAAGGCCAGAGGTCACTGTAAAGTTCAAGTATCCCCAGGGTCAGTCCAGTCTCATTAAAACCTAAATGAGCTATAGCATTGTGTTGCTTTAAACCCCATCGCTATAGGCTACCTTCTAATACAATAATAATGGCTGCGTCCACAACACTAAATTCCCCTTATAGTGTACATTATGCTGACCACAAACACCTTTAGGCTGCTTAAATACTATCCTATGCTCCATATAGTGCACTACAAGTAGTGTGTATTATGCTGACCCTACACTGCTATAGGCTACTTTCTAATAAGGCTACTTTCCCAACAAGATCTCACGGTTTGACCAATTTTACTTCAGATTCTGACGTTTGTCCACATTTCTCCAAACGTCAAATTTCGAAGTTGCTCCAAACATCAAATATCTAGGTGTTTTGGACACCCTGGATTGCTCCTCCTGATATTCCTAGCTGACTTGCCTAGTTAAATAAAGGTAAAATAAATCAAGTTAAAAAGAACAACACACCGGGTTGCACCACTGCTGTCACCGGTGCCTCGCGGCTGGTTAAGTTTAGGTATTATTTCCTAATGGTTAACCTCTCTTGGGTAGGGGCAGTATTTTCACGTCCAGATGAAAAGCATGCCCAAAGTAAACTGCCTGTTACTCAGGCCCAGGAGCTAGGATATGCATATAATTGGTATATTTGGATAGAAAACACTCTAAAGTTTCTGTGAGTATAGCAGAACTGATAAGGCAGGCGAAACCCCGAGGACAAACCATCCCCCAAAAAACAAATTTCAGCCTACCACTGTTTTCAATGGCTGTCACTTTTATTATAAGGCGAAATCCTCCCAGATTGCAGTTCCTAGGGCTTCCACTAGACGTCTACAGTCTTTAGAAAGAGTTTCATGCTGGTTTTTGGAAAAATTAGCCAGAAATTGTAGTTTTTCTAGGTGGCTCCCATTTTGGCTGTAGTGTTTCCAAGCGCGTGGAAGAGAACGCGTTCTTTGGTATTTTTCTCCGGTAAAGATAATAACAATTCTCTGTCTTAAATTGTGTTGTTTATTTACGTATTAGGGTACCTAAGGTTTGATTAAAAACGTTGTTTGACTTGTTTGGAAAAGTTTATCAGTAACGTTTGGGATTCATTTTGTATGCATTTTGATGGAGGGAAACTGGGTGGATTATTGACTGAAGCGCGCCAGCTAAACTGAGTTTTTATGGATATAAAGAAGGACATTATCGAACAAAAGGACAATTTGTGATGTATCTGGGACTTTTTGGAGTGCCAACAAGAAGATCATCAAAGGTAAGGCATTTATTATATCGTTATTTCTGACTTTCGTGGTGCACCTGCCTGGCTAAAATATGTTTTTCATGCTTTTGTATGAGGGGTGCTGTCCTCAGATAATCACATGGTGTGCTTTCGCCGTAAAGCCTTTTTGAAATCTGACACAGCGGCTAGATTAACAAGAAGTTAAGCTTTATTTTGATGTATTACACTTGTGATTTCATGAAAATGAAATATTTATAATTCCATAGTTTGAATTTCGCACTCTGCAATTTCACCGGATGTTGGCCAGGTGGGACGCTACTGTCCCATCTGAATTAAGAATTAAGTTAAGGGTTATGATTTGGGACAGGGTTCAAACAAAAACAACTAAAACGAGTTTCTATCAACGGGATTGGACAAGCGACCCTCGGAGCCAGAGCACTTGGCTTACGCCTATCCGCCACCCCTGTCTACAACGCCCTTGCAAAACAGAAGCCTACTTGATGGTAATAGTGCTCACCTTTGCCCCTAGTGGCCGGTTTTGAAGGCATCTCCCCATGTGCTGGGTACATGGACAGACTTCAGATTTCTAAGTGGCTCTTGAGCGACCAGGTTGACTTTTCAGTCCATAATGATATGCTAAACTCCATAATGTGCACTCCAAGTAATGTGCATTATGCTGAACCTCTACTCTACAGCCATAGGCAACTTTCTAATAGGGCTATGTGTCCATATTAACCATATGAACCATATTCTCCGTGTAATGCACAGTATATAGGGGCAAGGGTGTCATTCCATTATTAGTATTGAAAGAGCATCCTTTAGCTAAGTGGCTCAATGACACCAGTGTGTTTTATTACTGCACAACACCCTGTTTTGTGAGTGTGAGTTGATTTGGGTTTGGGTTTGTTTATTGATTGGCTCTATTAAATGTATATTCCTGTGTCTTTCACTGCTAATAGGTGGAGAGGTCAGACATATGAATGGCCCTAGTTCACCATGTGGCCCACAGACTATCAATCAGGCTCACACACTCACTCATGGACGCACGCACGAGCGCACGCACGCACGCACGCACGCACGCACCACACACACACACACACACACACACACACACAGCGCCACCTCTAACCTTTTGGGGGCTCTAACCGAGATTTGGTTTTACATTTTTGTAATTTAGTAGACGCGCTTATTCAGAGCAACCTGCAGTTCGTGCATTCATCTTAAGATAGCTAGGTGGGACAACCACATATCACAGGCATAGTAAGTACACTTTTCCTCAATAAAGTAGTTATCAGCAAAGTCAGAGCTAGAAGGGGGGAGGGGGATCAAGTGGAAGTGTTGGTTCAGGAAAGTTTACAAAGTCCGGAGCTGCCCTTCAGTCCTGAGCTGCCCCTCAGTCCGGAGCTGCCCTTCAGTCCGGAGCTGCCCTTCAGTCCGGAGCTGCCCTTCAGTCCGGAGCTGCCCCTCAGTCCGGAGCTGCCCCTCAGTCCGGAGCTGCCCCTCAGTCCGGAGCTGCCTTTCAGTCCGGAGCTGCCCTTCAGTCTGGAGCTGCCCCTCAGTCCGGAGCTGCCCTTCAGTCCGGAGCTACCCTTCAGTCCGGAGCTGCCCCTCAGTCCGGAGCTGCCCCTCAGTCCGGAGCTGCCCCTCAGTCCGGAGCTGCCCCTCAGTCCGGAGCTGCCCTTCAATCCGGAGCTGCCCTTCAGTCCGGAGCTGCCCTTCAGTCCGGAGCTGCCCCTCAGTCCGGAGCTGCCCTTCAGTCCGGAGCTGCCCTTCAGTCCGGAGCTGCCCTTCAGTCCGGAGCTGCCCCTCAGTCCGGAGCTGCCTCTCAGTCCAGAGGCGCCCCTCAGTCCAGAGGCGCTCCTCAGTCCAGTGGAGGGTCGCCGCTCCTAAGAGGCCACTGAAGTGGGTAATGACTATGGTGGAGTGGGGTCCACGTCCCGCCACCGCGGACAGATGCCCACCCAGACCCTCCCCTATAGGTTTAGGTTTTGCGTCCGGAGTCCGCACCTTGGGGGGGGGGGGGGGGCGGATACTGTCACGCCCTGACCATAGTTTGCTTTGTATGTTTCTATGTTTTGTTTGGTCAGGGTGTGATCTGAGTGGGCATTATATGTTGTATGTCTAGTTTGTCTATTTCTATGTGTTTGGCGTTGTCTCTGATTGGGAGCCATATTTAGGTAGCCTGTTTTGTCATTGTGGGTTGTGGGTGATTGTCTATGTGTAGTGTTTTGTGTCAGCACTATTATTCGATAGCTTCTCGTTCGTTGTTTGTTATTTTTGTATAGTTCGTTCAGTGTTCTCTTTTTAAATAAATATCAAGATGAACACTTACCATGCTGCATATTGGTCCTCCGATCCTTCCAACTACTCCTCCTCAGACGAGGAGGAAGACAAACGTGACAATATGGTTGTTTTTATACTGTGCATTGTTTAGTAGGCCTACTTTGTCTGTCTTTATAATTATTCCAATGCTGACGACGTCTGTCGTTATGTCGTGATCCAAGCCCATGCTTGCTTGCTATAGTTATTTATTTTCCCCAGTCATGTTTACCGAGCGACAGGTCATTAGAAAAGAAAATGACAAACCTAGATAGTTTTTTAATTGTACAAATGTTGACGCATAAGTGTCGGGAGAGAAGTGTTGCTCCTCTCGAAGGTGAAACAATAGATGGGGCAAATGAATTAGCCTTCATCTAAATCTGTGTCTGGAATACATGCAGGCAGTATTAGCTATCCATGCACTAGGCTATTTATTAGCCTATTTCGTTGATATTTGAATAGGACTAAGTAAATGAGCATTTTCTTCTGTCAGGGTCGTTTAACTTTGAACAATGTGTGTGAATGAGTGAAGGAACATACCAATGTACTCTGAGCTGTGATAGCTCAGTAAAGTATAGGCTTTACCGGCATTTAAAGCTAATTTCCAGGTTTTTCGATCAAAAGTGGATCTGTGATCTGGTGAAATACCACAATGTGCCACCACAGCAGCTAGATGTGTGACCTGTTGCCACTAGTGAAACACAAATGCCATTGTAAATGCAAACTAAATGTATCTGTCTCTTTATTTTCCTTTCTTACCTCAACTACACTATATATACAAAAGTATGTGGACATCCCTTCAAATTAATGACTTAGGCTATTTCAGCCACACCCATGGCTGACAGGTGTATAAAATCGAGCACACAGACATGCAATCTCCATAGACATAAATTGGCAGTAGAAATGCCTTACTGAAGAGCTCAGTGACCTTCAACGTGGCACCGTCAGGATGTCACCTTTCCAACAAGTCAGTTTGTCAAATTTCTGCCCTGCTAGAGCTGCCCTGGTCAACTGTAAGTGCTGTTATTGTGAAGTGGAAATGTCTCGGAGCAACAATGGCTCAGCCGCGAAGTGGTAGGGCACACAAGCTCACAGAACGGGACCGCTGAGGGCTGAAGCAGGTAGCGCGTAAAAATCGTCTGTCCTCAGTTGCAACACTTACTTCCAAGTTCCAAACTGCCTCTGGAAGCAACATCAATACAATAACTGTTCATCGGGAGCTTCATGAAATGGGTTTCCATGGCCGAGCAGCCGCAAATAAGCCTAAGATCCCCATGTGCAATGCCAATTCTCGGCTGGAGTGGTATAAAGTTCGCTGCTATTGGACTCTGAAGCAGTGGAAATGCGTTCTCTGGAGCGATGAATCATACTTCATCATCTGTAAGTCCGAAAGACGAATCTTGGTTTGGCGAATGCCAGGAGAACCTGCCCCAATGCATAGTGCCAACTGTAAAGTCTGGTGGAGGAGGAATAATAGTCTGGGGCTGTTTTTCATGGTTCGGGCCCCTAAGTTTCAGTGAAGGGAAATCTTAAAGCTAAAGCATTAAATTATATTCTGTGCTTCCAACTTCATGGTAACAGTTTGGGGAAGATCCTTTCCTGTTTCAGCATGATAATGCCCCCGTGCACAAAGCGAGGTTAATACAGAAATGGTTTGTTGAGATCGTTGTGGAAGAACTTGACTGGCCTGCACTGAGCCTTGACCTGAAATGGAACGCCGACTACGAGTGTAATCTTTACTGTTCATTTACTGTTCATTTCCAATATCAATTAAGCTCTTTGAATTGACGTGCGTGCATGCATGTGTGATGTGTGTGTGTGTGTTTCGCTGTGATCAGCCGTGCTGCTGGAGAATGAAAGCAGAGGCTTGAATCCCTAGCGAGTGTTGCTAGCCACTCTACTGAAAGAATCAATGGGTGCAGTAAATTTGCCTTTTACAGTGTGAGAGAGACGTAGAGAGGTGACATACTGCCCTCCCTGACACAACGACGATTTCTCTATTGAGTACTTCTCCTCCCTCTCTCCCTCTTTCTCTCTCCCTCTCCCAGCCTCCACTCCTCCTTCCCTTCCCTCCCCTCACTCTAATATAAATTACTGTACACCCTCTCTCTCTCTCTCTCTCTCTCTCTCTCTCTCTCTCTCTCTCTCACACACACACACACACACACACACACACACACACACACACACACACACACACACACACACACACACACACACACACACACACACACACACACACACACACACACACACACACACACACACAGGTCTCGCTGCTGATGTAAGGTGGTGCTGTTGCAGCCAGCCTCTGCAGGCCACCACAGGGCCTTAATTAATGACAACAAGTCTTACAGCCACAGGCCATCCAGCAATCCTCACACACCCACTCACATACACTGGGTCCTGAGAAAAATGACTGGTGTTTAATCTGAGGAGGTTGTGAGGATGCAGCTGCAGAGAAGTGATCTCTGTGACATCACATGATGACGAAATGATGACGAAACCCTCGTCATCGTCACATCTACTGGCTGGCTGCTGAGCCGCATTACACACTCACAGACACACACAGGTAGGACACTAACACACACACACACACACACACACACACACACACACACACACACACACACACACACACACACACACACACACACACACACACACACACACACACACACACACACACACACACACACACACCACAGAGTAGGCTGCTGAGCCCTTTAAAACTATAGCCCCAGAGGAGAGCCCTGGATAAGAGCATCCCCCTCAACCCTTTTCCCATTCCTCTTATATTTTATCCCTGCATTTTAATTCCCCTCCTTCCTGTCCTGTTTCATACAGGCCTGTCAGACGTGGATAAGTATCAGGTGAGTCGCATCCTCACTGTAACTTTTAAGAACAAACTCTGCCGGCTACCAGCTGTCTGCATGTCTTTTAGCTGCTAGCTAGCTAGCTGCTGTATCTCTGACAGAGAGAGAGAGATGTTA
Source organism: Salvelinus namaycush (assembly GCF_016432855.1). Lineage (NCBI taxonomy): Eukaryota > Metazoa > Chordata > Actinopteri > Salmoniformes > Salmonidae > Salvelinus > Salvelinus namaycush. The sequence continues at coordinate 52,513 of NW_024061345.1, read as the reverse complement.
AAGTCTAACGTATATGTATCATGTTACGTAACATCTTGGTCTAATAATGTGTCATGGCAGTCTTCAGTGGATAGACATCAGAATCTGACGTGACAGTGCCTAAGCATTAGCTCAGTGGGCTAACAGTCTTCAGTGGATAGACATCAGAATCTGACGTGACAGTGCCTAAGCATTAGCTCAGTGGGCTAACAGTCTTCAGTGGATAGACATCAGAATCTGACGTGACAGTGCCTAAGCATTAGCTCAGTGGGCTAACAGTCTTGTGGCACGAAAATGCATGACACTGGTTTAAACCCATTTTGTCACACACATATGTTGTTGATCTGTGGGTAAGGCCTATATGTGAGCTTCCTGGGATAGATACCCTGTTTGGTAATGATTTACTTTGACTACATCCATAACACATTTATTACACATCTATAAGCATTTCATGAAAAAAAGCATTTCATGAACGTGTTATAACAGGTCCCAACTGCATACCAGCGTGGCAGAATCTTCAAGCACCATTGAAAAAGAAGAAGGTAAATCATGGGCCTATACCGGCCGGTGAGGGACATGGAGCTGGTGCAGGCTATAGATCAGCATCATTTTCAAAACATGGTTTGGCCTTTTGGCATATTCACTAACACTGGTATGGAAGAAGCACACTTCTGATAACAGACATAATGATGACACTATGCTGTCATTGTTATAATGCATCTATTATTAAGATACCTAAATATGAGCTCTTGACATGAATGCGGTATAGATATGCTATGGATATATTTCATTAAGCTTTAATATTGTGGTTGGGACCTGTTATAACAAGCTCATGAAATGCTTATAGATGTATAATAAATTGATATGTAGTCAGTAGTTACCAACTACGGTAGATATCAACTTGGCAAGTTCCCCAACGCCAGTGTATATAATGTTAAATCAAATCAAATCAAATGGTATTTGTCACATGCGCCGATTAAACAACAAGTGTAGACCTTACAGTGAAATGCTTACTTACACGCCTTTAACCAACAATGCAGGTTTAAGAAAAACACCCCCAAAAATAAGCAATAAAGTAACAAATAATTAAAGAGCAGCAGTAAAATAACAATAGCGAGGCTTCATACAGGGGGTACCGGTACAGAGTCAATGTGCGGGGGCAATGTATTGTCCAGTTAGTGTGCATTTTTTATATGTAGAGACGTCCAGTTCTGAAGATGGACACACAGACAGTCATTCTCTGCCTTATCTTTCTGCTCCAAAAAGCAAAGCAGAGAGAGATAAAAGAGAAAGAGAAAGAGAGAGAGAGAAGAGAAAGAGAGAGAGAGAAAAGAAAGAGAGAGAGAGAAAAGAGAGCAAGGCCTAGATAAAAGAGACGGAGAGAGAGAGAAGAGAGATAGAGATAAAAGAGAGGGAGAGAGAGGGAGGGCAAGCGGGAGAGAGGGGTAGGAGGGTAGTTGGCTAAAACATCTGTCCTGAGTGGACTAGTTTGTCAATCTCCCTGCTGCTGGATTAATGACATCAGAGACACCCGACTGGCTCACTGTGACGCCGTCACTGCGCTCTTCTCTCCTCTCTTGCTTTTTTTCTTTCCTCTCCTCCTTCTCTCTCATCCGTTTCTCACTCCTCTCCTCCTGCTCTCCTCTTATACCCTCTCATTTCCTCCTTATCTCCTCCAATCCCTCTTCCCTCTTTCCTCTCTCCTCTCCTCCCTATCCTCTTTCCTCTCCTTGCCTCCCTATCTCCTCTAATCTCTCTTCCCTCTTTCCTCTCTCCTCTCATCCCTATTCTCTCCTCCCTATCCTCTTTCCTCTCCTTGCCTCCCTATCTCCTCTAATCTCTCTAATCTCTCTGGTGTTTACAGTGTAATCTGAGATACAGTTCTCTCAGGGATGTTCTTTTGTCAATTTAGCAGATAAAACACCAACATCTGCTCGTCCTACTTAAAACCACAAAATAATCTGCAGCTACGCCAAGGACTACTACTCCCATATGCAGCTACACTCGGGACTACAAATCCCATTATATGCAGCTGCATTTAGGACTACATTTCCCATCCGCAGCTACACTCGGGACTACCTGATCCCACAATCTGCAGCTACACTAAGGACTACAGATCCCATAATATGCAGCTACACATGGGACGACAGATCGCACATTCTGCAGCTATACTCTGATTAACCTTTACAGGATCGGTGACCCGACCTCAGACGGTTGAGCTAACGTAGGCTAATGTGATTAGCATGAGATGGTAAGAAACCAAAATAATCCCAGGAAATAGACATATCTGATATGGGCAGAAAGATTAAATTCTTGTTAATCTAACTGGACGGTCCAATTTACAGTAGCTATTACAGTGAAGTAATGCCATTCTATTGTTTGAGAGTGCACAATTATGAACATGAAAATGTATTAATAAACCAATTAGGCACATTTGGGCAGTCTTGATACAACATTTTGAATAGATATGCAATAGTTCATTGGATCACGCTAAAACTTTGCACATACACTGATATCTAGTGGCCATCTAGTGGCCAGAGTCTAAATTGCGCCTAGGTTAGAATAATTAATTATGGCCTTTCTCTTGCATTTCAAAGATGATGGTACGAAACAAATTAAAATAAACACATTTTTATCTTTGTATTATCTTTTGCCAGATGTAATGTGTTATTTTCGCCTACATTAATTTCACATTTCCACAAACTTCAAAGTGTTTCCATTCAAACGGTATCAAGAATATGAATATCCTTGCTTCAGGTCCTGAGCTACAGGCAGTTAGATTTGAGTTTGTTATTTTAGGCAAAAATGGAAAAAAAGGGGCGGATCCTTAAAAGGTTTACACAGGGGTTTTCAGCTCCCTCCTCGGGGACCCCCAGCCATTATATTTATTTCAACAATTCTAAAACTATCACACCTGATTCAACTAGCCAAATAATAATCAAGACCTTGAATAGGTTAATCAGGTGAGCTAGTTCAGGGCTACAAAAAATTCCTAAACATCTGAGGGTCCCTGGGGAGAGGTTTGAAAACTGCTGAACTACACAACTGTAATACAGTAAACTACATTACTGTAATAACAATATAATGAACATTACTTTGACAGTGTAATAACGTTACCTACAAACGTTATACGTTAACGTAATAGTTACCTACAATAATGTCAATTTCTGTGATAGACTGTAATGTGATAGACGGCATTACTGGTATGGCATTAGTGATATTAGGAAATGTAGCATCCCATCCAACTTTCTTTCTTTATTTAGTGGGAGGAGAGGATTGGAGGGAGGGAAGGAGATGAGGATTGCAATCAATTAAAGCAGAAAGCTCTGGAGGTCAGCGGAAAGGAAAACAAATTCTCCCTCCATCGATTAAGATGTCTCTCTCTCTCTTTCTGATTCTTGTACAGCACAGCACATTAGTGTTCATCATTAAGCAGATTGTCTCTCAGCAGCATTACTCTCTACCTGTTCATTCCTACTGTACTGACAAGCTAATAAAGCTAATCTACTCTCTACAGTGATGAAACAGCCTAATCTAGTCATTTAGTCTGACCATATCTATCTTCTAGCTAGACACTTCCTGGACAGTTCCAGTACAATGCCATGCAGCTCTTGTGACATTCATCTCTGAACACACACTTGTGGACGGACACAATGAAAGCCCCCCCCCACCCGCCCACCCACACACACACACACACACACACACACACACACACACACACACACACACACACACACACACACACACACACACACACACACACACACACACACACACTGACAGTTTTAACATGGCTGCAGGGGTCCATGTCTGTATGTGTCAAAGTCCCCCAACCCCCAACTCTGTGTGCCCCCTTAACCCCCCCCCCCCCCCCCCCCCCCCCACACACACACACACACACACACTGACAGTTTTAACATGGCTGCAGGGGTCCATGTCTGTATGTGTCAAAGTCCCCCAACCCCTAACTCTGTGTGCCCCCTTAACCCCCCCCCCCCACACACACACACACACACTTCCTCAAACCGTGGCAGTGCTTTTGCCTTTATGCATGGCCATCACATTAGTCCCTCCCCCTCTTTACCCCTGGGTGATCTGATTGTCCAGTGATTTACATGCAGGCAGTGAGTGGGGTGACCTACCAGGTCCTCGTTGTTCAGGGTCGATCTAGTCACCAGGGCGAACGAGATGCCTGCCTTTCGAGCAGCGAGAGTCTGGGAAAGAGAGAAAGAGAGAGAGAGAGAGCGAGAGAGAGAGAGAGAGAAAAATAAAGAGAGAGACAGAGAGGGGGGGAGTAGACAGAGAGAGAGAGAGAGACAGAGAGGAGGAGTATACAGAGAGAGAGAGAGAGAGAGAGAGAGAGAGAGAGAGGGGAGTAGACAGAGAGAGAGAGAGAGAGAGAGAGAGAGAGAGAGAGAGAGAGAGAGGGGGTAGACAGAGAGAGAGAGGAGGAGTAGACATAGAGAGAGAGAGGAGGAGTAGACAGAGAGGGAGAGAGGAGGAGTAGACAGAGAGAGAGAGAGGAGTAGATAGAGAGAGAGAGAGGAGGAGTAGACAGAGAGGGAGAGAGGAGGAGTAGACAGAGAGGGAGAAAGATAGAGAGAGAGGGAGAGTAAGAGAGAGAGACAAGAAGAGACAAAATTAATACAACTAAGAACCATGACACAATATTAATAATCAAACGAAGTGGTTTTCTAGCACTGCAATAGGATTGTCACTGTCCTTTAGAAGCAGGGCCATGGGGGGGTCAAATACCTTCTAATGCTGAACTTGACTATCGTATCACTGTGGTGTCTGCCATAGAAATAACTGTCTGCTCCTCAGTTCAGCCGGTCTCTATAGTTGTAGAGCAAGAATCAGGATGCATTCCCAAGGATGCCATATTTCCTGTGTAATGTACAGTATTTTGACCTGAGCACTATGAGCGCTGCTCAAAAGTAGTGCACTCTATAGGAAATAGGGTGTCATTTGGAGTCAGCACAGAGAGATTAGCCCTGTCTATATCTAATCAGTTAAACCTTACTGGAGCAAAGAGATCAAACTCATCTTCAACTGCTAAATTAGTTTTGTTTCTGTGCATATCTGACATGGATTCATGACTTTGTAAGATAAACAAAATGACAGACACACACAGAGAGAGAGAGAGAGAGCAGGCGGGCGAGAGAGCGAGAGGTAGAGAGAGAGCAGGCGGGCGAGCGAGCGAGCGAGAGGTAGAGGTAGAGGTAGAGGTAGAGGTAGAGGTAGAGAGGTAGAGAGGTAGAGAGAGAGAGAGAGAGAGAGAGAGAGAGAGAGAGAGAGAGAGAGAGAGAGGTAGATCTTTGTGTTGTTCGCGGCCATAACAGCCAGACCAACTGAGAAGATAAGAGATGGAGCAACAAAATAATAGTGTTCACGTCCCGGCCCAAGCCATCACAGACCCTCACGGAGGTAGACCTGGGTTCAAATGCTATTTGAAATCTTTCAAATATTTTGACCGTTTTCTTTAGTCTTTTTGGAGTGCAAGCTGGTCGGGGAATGGGGTTAGGAATTTTGGGACTACTCTATCGGTCCATTAAGCCATGCAAGCTCAATCAAGCACAGATCAACTATTTACAAATTATAACACAGGTCTGTCACAGAAACACAGCTCTCTGTCCGATTCAGACATCTCAGGATGTCTACTACAAAGAATGTACCTCTAGCGAGCTTCTTGTTCATTATCAAGGCCGTAACAATAAGTGAAGACCTTACTTACCCAGATATATTTTGTATAATGATATTATTTTGTAAAGGGCTTTGACTTACCATAGCCTGATGGTTTCCACAGATGCAATGAAAAGAAAAAGCAAGAGATGCAATTAGAAGCTGTCTGTCTGGAAGGCAGACATGGGCATTATCTCAAATGGCACCCTATTCCCCATAAAGTGCACTACTTTGACCAGACTCTATAAGGATCTGGCCTATTGTCTATATAGTGCATTACTTTTGACCAGGTCCCACAGGGCTCTGGTCAAAAGTAGTGCACTCTCTAGGTAATAGGGTGCCAGGGCTGATAGTAGTGCACTATAAAGGGAAAAGGATGCCATTTCAAATGACACCCTGATGTCACACAGAGAATAGCCACATCATGGTTGAACTGAGACAATCTGTGACATGCATTACAAGTCAGCTCTATGGAACAATTAATCTCAGTCATTTAGAGTTCTACAATCTATAGAATCATATTCATTACATGCATTAAACATGACAGAATTGCACTCATGCTTGGTATTTGTAGTGTTGGTCTCGGTACATGTATAGGTCCAGGTGCTCTGTTTCCTGACCACATGACCTGACCAGGAACAAAACTACAGCTAGCTATCACCGCTAGCGCCCAGAGTCTTTCCTGGTCATGTCTTGTGGTCTGGGAAGAACTCCTGGCCCCATCTCTGTAGGATGAAGCATTTCATCATAATATTTCCGCTGTCACTTCTGCACGTTAGTTAGTCTGGTAGACACACCAACAGACGAACACCAAACAGGACAAACAGGTACACGCAGGTACAGGTACGTTTACAGTGACGCCAGTTGGACTTTACACCACTGACTCATACACAGTACACTAACTAACTAACATGTACATTACATAGTAACACTAATATCCACTAAACAAGAGTGTCGAGAGAAGATAGATAGATAAAGTGACATAAATATCCTTATACTAGGGCATTAGTAGGCAACCCTGGTCCTGGAGTGCCACAGGCGCTTCATGTTTTTCATTAAACCAACCTGGAAGACCAGGTGTGTAATGGTTTTAGGCAATCACTGAACTGATCAGTTATCTCAGTTGGTCAGGTGAGGTGCCTAGTTGGAACAGAATCCTGTAGTACCTGAGGCACTCCAGGAACAGGGTTGTCGACCCCTGTGCTAGAGAAGAGCCTGGTGCCACATCTGCATGTGCTCTAGCCAACTCCCATGAAGTCTGTTGTCATGGCCACCATACACACACAGTATACAGTATGTTATGCTGGCTAAAGCACATACAGGTCTGGACCAAATTGATATTAGAGGAGCTTACGTTACAGATAGATAGGAAAATGCAGACATGGACAGCTGACAATATTGACTCTGTCTTTACCATCATCTAGCCCAGGGGTGGCCAATCCTTCTCCCGGAGAGCTACTGCAGGTGCAGGCTTTTGCTCCAGCCCTGCTCAAGCTAACACACCACATTCAGCTAATCGAAGATGCCGATGAGGCAGCTGATTAGTGGAATCAGGTGTGTTGGAGCAGGGCTGGAATAAAAAACAGTGGGCAAAGTTGGTTGATATGATGCCATCCTTACAACCAGTTTACAACCAAAACAACCTTGGTTGTAATATAGTTGTAATGACTTCATATTGGTTTTAAATTGCATCAGAATAACCAGTTTGGTTGTAATCTTGTTTTATTGAAACAATTTCAAACGATTTATTCCACAGGAAAATATGTACTTGTAATATGGTTGTAATTACGTCACGCTGGTTGAAATGATGTCATTACACCCAGTTTATAACCTTTCAACGAGTTTTGCCCACTGGGAAACCCAACCTAACCTCTTGATGTAAATGTGTCTTTATAGGTAGAATAAACGTGTCGACAACACATTTCCCCCTTTCCTACAAGGCCGTGCCCTGCACACATTTTCGTCTAGAAGTTGGGTTGGGGAAGCCTGCATGCCCAGTAGGTCTCCAGCCAGCGGGCTGTCCGGCCCAGGTCTAGCCATGTCTACAGCCCAGCTATGGTAAAGATCCATGGGGCATCCATGACCATGGTGTTGTGTTGGTTCAGCCATGTTTGGGGCAGCCATGGGTTCTGTAAGCAGGGGGATGTCACCTCTACATGAACCCAGAGTGTTGATGTAAGTGTAAGTGGTCGACATGCACCGCTATTCTGCTCGGGTTGCTGCAGGCATTATCAAGTAACAATACAATCTGAGTCAGGCATTACTAGTACATATTAAAACCCTGAGTTCGGATGTTACTGAGTGTGGAGATATTTATGGTTAACTAAGAAGTCATTTTAAATATGTATTTAAATGTAAATATGTTTTGCATCCCACTGTGATTGGTGGGGATCCCTCCTGTCCCAGCCAATCAGATCGCTGTTGCTGCCCTGAAGCAATCCCACAGCCAATGGCAGACATCGACAGAGGAGAGACATGAGAGGGGGGACCAATTAGAACAGTGATTACTGACTTCATCCGGAGGGGGGTGGGGGGGGGGGGGGGGGGGGGTAAAAGGTTCTTCTTACAGTGTTGCTTTTACAATGTAAGTGGTCGACATGCACCGCTATTCTGCTCGGGTTGCTGCAGGCATTATCAAGTAACAATACAATCTGAGTCAGGCATTACTAGTACATATTAAAACCCTGAGTTCGGATGTTACTGAGTGTGGAGATATTTATGGTTAACTAAGAAGTCATTTTAAATATGTATTTAAATGTAAATATGTTTTGCATCCCACTGTGATTGGTGGGGATCCCTCCTGTCCCAGCCAATCAGATCGCTGTTGCTGCCCTGAAGCAATCCCACAGCCAATGGCAGACATCGACAGAGGAGAGACATGAGAGGGGGGACCAATTAGAACAGTGATTACTGACTTCATCCGGAGGGGGGTGGGGGGGGGGGGGGGGGTGGGGGGGTAAAAGGTTCTTCTTACAGTGTTGCTTTTACAATGATTTAAAAGCCTCAGAACAGTTAAATCAGAAGTCTATGAAGTCCTCAGATAGATATATTTTTGGGTTGAGTTGTCAACATTTCAAATAATATTACTTAATTGTCTTGTTCGTTCAACTCCTGCCTGCCAAGCAGTTAAAATGTCAAAGTTTGGGCTTGGAGGGTTCGCCTGAAATCTGACAACTCACTGAAAAATATCCCCCATAGCTGTTATGGGTCTGTGTAAGGAATGGCAAATATCAAATATCCACTCAAAACCCCAGAAACAACAACGACAACCTCATACTCACCAAGACATTGTTGGTTATTATTTTTCATGAGAAATATGGACAAATACAGCATCAACTCATGTTCTTCACTGTGTTACAAACAGTTATCAGAAACTATATAAGCCTTAAATTAACATCAAGCTAATATATTATCATTTCTACCAGATGTACTTTTTCGCCAGGAATGAAATTTAAATATTGTACTTGGCTACTAAGAGCTCAGAGTGTGTGTTTCATAATTCCCTTCATGGTTATTATGATCTATGTTAAAGGTTATATTGTATGTATGATATCTCAATAGGGTGGTAAGAAATCGAAACTGATATGGAAGATAATATATGATGAATCATGAAAACAGACACTGAAGCACAAGAAAGACTTCACCAACAGTTGAACCCATCTCGACTACTACTGCTACTACTACTGCTACTACTACTACAACAACTACTACTGCTACTACTACTGCTACTACTACTACAACAACTACTACTACTACTACACTGCTACTACGACTACTACTGCTACTACACTGCTACTACTACAACAACTACTACTGCTACTACTACTGCTACTACTACTACAACAACTACTATTACTACTACACTGCTACTACGACTACTACTGCTACTACACTGCTACTACTACTACAACAACAACTACTACTACTACACTGCTACTACGACTACTACTGCTACTACTACTGCTACTACTACTACAACAACTACTACTACTACTACACTGCTACTACGACTACTACTGCTACTACTACTGCTACAACTACTACAACAACTGCTACTACTACTACACTGCTACTACGACTACTACTGCTACTACTACTGCTACTACTACTGCTACTACTACTACAACAACTACTACTACTACTACTACTACACTGCTACTACTACTGCTACTGCTACTACAACAACTACTACTACTGCTACTACTGCTACTACGACTACTACTGCTACTACTACTGCTACTACTACTGCTACTACTACTACAACAACTACTACTACTACTACTACTACACTGCTACTACTACTGCTACTGCTACTACAACAACTACTACTACTGCTACTACTGCTACTACTACTGCTACTACTACTACTATACTGCTACTACTACTACTACACTGCTGCTACTACTACTACTACTACACTGCTACTACTACTGCTACTGCTACTACAACAACAACTACTACTACTACTACTGCTGCTACTACTACTGCTACTTCTACTACTATACTGCTACTACTACTACTACACTGCTGCTACTACTACTACTACTACTACTACTACTACTACTACTACTACCACTACTACTACTACAACAATGGTACTAATACTACTAATACTACTAGTACTAATACCACTACAACAACAACTACCACTACTACTATTACTACTACTGCTACTGCTACTACTACTACTACTGCTACTGCTACTACTACTACTACTACTACTACTACAACTACTACTACTACTGCTGCTGCTGCTGCTGCTACTGCTACTGCTACTACTACTGCAACAACATCTAGTATTACAACTACTATTTACTGCCCTACTACACAAGTATTACTACCTACTGACTGAACTAACAGAGAAACCATACTACCAGGGTTGGGGTCCATTACATTTCAATTCTTTTAATTTAGGTGATTCATTGATATTCAAAACTAGAAAAATCCTTATTGAACATAAATAGGGACTGAATTGGAAAGGAATTGGCGCCAACCCTATCCCAGCCTGGTAGACTGCACTAACACATGTGTCCCCCAAATGGCACCCTATTCCCTTTACGATGCACTACTTTATAGTTCACTATAAAGGGAATAGGATGCCATTTGGGATGAAGCCATTGGTAAGACTGTAGACGACTCTACCACATCATTAATATTCCATCAATTGCAAAAAAGTATGGGCCTCAGTTGTCTGGGCCTCACGATATGTTCACACAAAGCAAACTGCACAGTCCCATCAATATGATGAAACACGCTGGCGTTCAATAACACTGCTCTCTCTTTCGCCACTAACTAACTGTAGGATGACTTACGACAGGCTAGCAGTTAGATTTCACATCCGATCAGTTCCAAATGGCACCCTACTCCTTTTCTAGTGCACAACTTTTGACCAGGATCCACAGGGGACCGGTAAAAAATAGTGCACTATGTAGGGCATAGTGTGCCCTTTGGGACACACTCATACTCATACAACACAGCAGACTCCAATGGCTGGCAGGCAAGGGAACAACACACAACCCCAGCTTGTCTGGCTGGTGCTGTCGTTTCTGTAATGTAGAAACAGTCAGACAGACCCACCAACCTGCCATAATATAACTCACACATAACCTTGTTGAGGCAGATAACTCACCAGGTCTCGGACAATAGGTAAGGTCCTCTTGCGGCGTAAATCTGGCATGCTGTCAATGCCATAAAGAATGCAGCCAGCTCTGTTGGAAGCAGACAGGTTTAAGGCCTATTAATATCATAATAATGCCGTGTAGAGGGGGGCATTACCAGGCTAAACAGGGGAATGGTGATTTACAAGGGCTGGCTAACACACAAGTCATACCTCATGCTCCTTTCTCTCCCTACGGGTTTCCCTGCTACCCTGCCTGACCAGAGGGCCCAGGCTAGGGATATTCTGGCCAGGGATATCCCACCTCTCTCTATCTGTCTCTCTATCGCTCTCTCTCTCTGTCTTGCTCTCTCTCGCTGTCTGTCTGTGTGTCTATCTCTCTCTGTCTCTCTCTCGCTGTCTGTCTGTGTGTCTCTCTCTCTCTGTCTCTCTCTCGCTGTCTGTCTGTGTGTGTGCGTCTCTCTCTCTCTCGCTGTCTGTCTGTCTGTCTGTGTGTGTGCGTCTCTCTCTCTCTCGCGCTGTCTGTCTGTCTGTCTGTCTGTGTGTGTGCGTCTCTCTCTCTCTCGCTGTCTGTCTGTCTGTCTGTCTGTCTGTCTGTCTGTCTGTCTGTCTGTCTGTCTGTCTGTCTGTCTGTCTGTCTGTGTGTGTGCGTCTCTCTCTCTCTCGCTGTCTGTCTGTCTGTCTGTGTGTGTGCGTCTCTCTCTCTCTCGCTGTCTGTCTGTCTGTCTGTGTGTGTGCGTCTCTCTCTCTCTCGCTGTCTGTCTGTCTGTCTGTGTGTGTGCGTCTCTCTCTCTCGCTGTCTGTCTGTCTGTCTGTGTGTGTGCGTCTCTCTCTCTCTCGCTGTCTGTCTGTCTGTCTGTGTGTGTGCGTCTCTCTCTCTCTTGCTGTCTGTCTGTCTGTCTGTGTGTGTGCGTCTCTCTCTCTCTCTCGCTGTCTGTCTGTCTGTGTGTGTGCGTCTCTCTCTCGCTGTCTGTCTGTCTGTCTGTCTGTCTGTCTGTCTGTCTGTCTGTCTGTCTGTCTGTCTGTCTGTCTGTCTGTCTGTGTGTGTGCGTCTCTCTCTCTCTCGCTGTCTGTCTGTCTGTCTGTCTGTGTGCGTCTCTCTCTCTCTCTCTCGCTGTCTGTCTGTCTGTGTGTGTGCGTCTCTCTCTGTCTGTCTGTCTGTGTGTGTGCGTCTCTGTCTGTCTGTCTGTCTGTCTGTCTGTCTGTCTGTCTGTCTGTCTGTCTGTCTGTCTGTCTGTCTGTCTGTCTGTCTGTCTGTCTGTCTGTCTGTCTGTCTGTCTCTCTCTCTCTCTCTCTCTCTCTCTCTCTCTCTCTCAGTGGACTGGTAAGGTAGTGTAGCAGACACCTTCAGCAGGTGAGAGGAGACACTTGTCAAAACTGACAGGACACTACTGTGAGCTGGCGAGAGCAGCTTTAAATAGCAGTGACCAGGTGTGTGTGTGTGTGTGTGTGATATGTTAATGTATGAGTCACTGTTTCTGTGCTGAAACAGACTTGTTAATGTTTGTCTGTCTGTGTGCGTGTGTGCATTCATGTGTGTGGTGCAACTAACTCTCACAGTCTCACGTCAGAATTAGACGTTCATCCATGTTTCTGAGAGGCTGGGTGGAGAGAGGCTGGTGTAGAGAGACTGGGTGGAGAGACTGGAGGAGAAGGGCTGGGGGAGAGAAGCTGGGGGAGAGAAGCTGGGTGGAAAGAGACTGGGGGAGAGAGACTGGGTGAGAGAGGCTTGGGAAGAGACTGGGGAGAGAGACGGTGTGGACAAAGACTGGAGCAGAGAGGCTGGCTGGAAAGAGACTGGACTGGTGACCGACTGGTGGAGAGAGGCTGGGGAGATAAACTGGGGCGAGAGACTAGGGAAAGAGACTGGGGGAGAGCAACTGGGTGGAGAGAGACTTGGTGGAGAGAAACTGGGTGGAGAGAGACTGGGTGGAGAGAGTCTGGATGGAGAGAGTCTGGATGGAGAGAGGCAGGGGAGAGAGACTGGGGAGAGAGGCTGCGGTAGAGAGACTGGGGGGAAAGACTGGGGGGAGAGGGGGGGCTGGGGGGGAGAGACTGGGGGAGAGACTGGGGAAGAAAGACTGGGGGAGAGAGGCTGGGTGCAGAGTGACTGTGGGAGAGAGGCTGGGGGTGAGAGACTGGGGGAGAGAGACTGGGGGAGAGGCTGGGGGACAGCGAGAGAAGCTGGGCCCCGTCAGAGTCAGGGACTGGGCTGGGGGAGAGAGGCTGGGTGGAGAGAGAAAGGGGGACTGGGGAAGACTCTAAAAAGAGCTCTTACTAGAGTGTGTTGTAGATTTTGTGACAGGCTTAACAATGGTTTTCCCCTGAGAATAACTATCTAGAGCACCCGTCGTGATTTTGGAACACAGCCAATGACTTCGTGGTGTAAGTAAATACTATATAACTGAAGTTGCTAGTGCCTCTCTAGTTAAGTATAGACTAAGTGGAGTGAAGTTTGGACTGGCTGTCTGTGGGTGGGGATGGAAGGCCTGAGGGTTCAGGACCAAATTACAGCTCTCTCCCCCAAAGCTCCGATGTGTTAATCAGCTGCCCACAGAGACATTAAGCAGTCTGCTTCAGCACAGAAACAATGACTCATACATCAACACACACACATAGAGAGAAACACACACACAGTCAAGCGAGCAAGCACACAGCACAAACAAACAAACACACAGACCCACAGTATATCAACAAACATAGTATGTGTGTAGTATGCCAGCCAATGATGGAGTGTGAGAGAGAGAGAGAGAGAGAGAGAGAGAGAGAGAGAGAGAGAGAGAGAGAGAGAGAGAGAGAGAGAGAGGGGTGATTAAACTGAATGATCTGAAGAACAAATCTACAAGTTAGGGAGAAGGATTAGAATCAAAACAGTCCTACCAATCTAGAGCAGACCCGACCCAGACCAAGGTTTGGTGTTCTGCTAAAGCAGAATTGTATTTATTTTAACAATATAGGGAGCATCCCAAATGGCACCCTACACTCTTAGAAAAAAAGCTTTCAAAAGTGTTCTTCGGCTGTCCCAATAGGTGAACCCTTTTTGGTTCCAAGTAGAACCCTTTCATTGTAAAACCCTTTCTGTGGAAAGGAACATGGAACCCAAAAGATTTCTACCTGGAACCAAAAAGGTTTTTTCAAATAGTTCTCCTATGGGGACAGCTGAAGAACACTTTTAGGTTTTAGATAGCACCTTTTTATCTAAGAATGTATTCCTTATACAGTAGACTACTTTTGTCGAGGGCCCATATGGCTCTGGTCAAAAGTAGTGCACTATGGAATAGGGTGGCATTTGGGACACCCCCCTAGATGCACACCTCTCGTAGAACATTGAAGTGCTTTAATTTACAAATTCAGTTTGTTCATGGACAGAAGATTAACTGTCAAACACCGATTTGAATATAGTTGCTCTCTTGCAGCTGTACGGCTGCATGGGTTGTGGAAAGAAATAACTATTTTAGCTACGCAGACTTTGGGAAACCTTCCATGTTTAGTCGATGTGAATGTCCCAGATGGTACCCTATTCCCTATATAGTACACTACTTTTGACCAGAGCCAGTAGGTCTCTGATCAAAAGTAGTGCACTATATAGGAAATAGGGTGCCATTTGGGACAGTCAGAAGTCACTCACCCTCCGACAGCCTGTAGGCCCAGTACTTTGGGATCCAGCACATTGAGAGGCTGCAGAGAGAAGAGAAGTTCAACATCACACAGCTAAACATACTGTGGCATGGAACCATTCACAAACAGGTGAGGCAACACAAACACACACACACAGCAAACACACACACACAGCAAACACACACAACGGAAAACAAAAGCCCAATTTGGAAAAGTACTGTCCATCTGGAGGTCAGATCAGGACAGAAGAATTAAAGAAATAAACTACAGAGGGAGGAGAGGAGAGTCGAAGTGTGTGTGTGTGTGTGTGTGTGTGTGTGTGTGTGTGTGTGTGTGTGTGTGTGTGTGTGTGTGTGTGTGTGCGTGCGTGCGCGCGTGCGTGCGTGCGCGCGTGCGTGCGTGCGTGCGTGCGTGTGTGTGTGTGTGTGTGTAGAGGCTGAGTAGAGCACAGAGGCAGGGAATGGAGATCCCCCTCAGGGCAAGTTGAGAATTATTCCATTTCAATGTGATTTCCTGAGCTGGTATTCAACACTAAGACAATAGAATGTGTCGTTTGTGGTGTTCAGGGCCACAATTTGTTTTATAACACTTCATCCTCTCTGATCCCTTCCCCACCTAAACACAAACACACACTCAAAACAAACATACATTTGGAAACGGACACAAGCACACACAGAATCGATGCACACACGTGCACACAGACACGCAGATACACACACACACACACACGCACACAGTACTGAATACAAGACGTTACCACCCAAATCATTCAGAAAAAGAAGGGATAGAGAAACAAAAACAATCAACAGTAAATGTCCACAAGGTACATGTAGCACTTCCAAATGCAACTATGACATGGTCACACACACACACACACACACACACCTACGCACACACACGGATGGAAAGAGGGAAATCATGTGGGTCGACATGAATTTGATTAAACAATGATTTTAAACCTTGTTGTGTGGTGGAGGTTTTTCTGAAAAGAGAAAGAAGGAAAGAAGCACATAGGAAGTTAGACAGGAGCTTCTTAAACAGTCTGAAACTAGATACAATAATACACTATATGTGGTTCTGTCTCTAAATACATACAGTATTATACATGTGTACAGTCCCATAACTATTCACAATACTATGTGGTTTTGTCTCTAAATACATACAGTATTATACATGTGTACAGTCCCATAACTATTCACAATACTATGTGGTTCTGTCTCTAAATACATACAGTATTATACATGTGCACAGTCCCATAACTAGATACAATAATATGTTGTTCAGTTTGGTCTCTAACATGAGTTCAGTTCCTACCAGAATAGATATAGTACTAGATATAGTACTACATATAGCACTATATGATACAGTACTATAGATGTGGTTCAGTTCAGCCTCTAACATGAGTTCAGTTCCTACCAGAATAGATATAGTACTAGATATAGTACTACATATAGCACTATATGATCCAGTACTATAGATGTGGTTCAGTTCAGTCTCTTACTACAGTACATAGATACATCCATATCTGGTGGTGGTCTGTCACGTTCCTGACCTGTTTTCTGTTATTTTGTATGTGTTTAGTTGGTCAGGGCGTGAGTTGGGGTGGGCATTCTATGTTTTGTGTTTCTATGTTTAGGTGGTTTGTAATTAGCCTTATATGGTTCTCAATCAGAGACAGGTGTTTGACTTTTCCTCTGATTGAGAACCATATAAAGGTAGGCTGTTCACACTGTTTGTTTGTGGGTGGTTGTCTTCTGTGTCTGTGTATGTTGCACCACACGGGACTGTTTCGGTTTGTTCGTTCGTTTGATGTAGTCTGTTCCTGTTCGTGAGTTCTTCGTGTCTTTATGTAAGTTCTATGTTCAGGTCTGTCTACATCGTTCGTTTTCTTATTTTGTAGTTTGTTGAAGTGTGTTCGGTTTTCGTCTGTACTTTAATAAACTTCGTTATGTCCAAATATCACGCTGCACTTTGGTCCAATCCCTACTCCTCCTCTTCGTCTGAAGAGGAGGAGGACAGCCATTACAGAACCACCCACCTACCATGGAGCAAGCAGCGTGAGAGGAACCAACAGCAGCGGCCAAAGAACCAGGACTCATGGACTTGGGAGGAGATATTGAATGGAGAAGGACCCTGGGCTAAGGCAGGAGAGAATCGCCGCTCTCGGGAAGAGAGGGAGGCAGCTAAAGCCCAGGAGCGGTGGTATGAGGAGGCAGCAAGGAGACGTGGCTGGAAGCCTGTGAGTAAACCCCAAAAATTTCTTGGGGGGGGCTAAGAGGGAGAGTGGCGAAGTCAGGTAGGAGACCTGCGCCCACTCCCTGTACTTACCGTGGAGAGCGAAAGTACGGGCAGACACCGTGTTACGCAGAAGAGCGCATGGTGTCTCCTGTACGTGTGCATAGCCCGGTGCGGTACATACCAGCTCCTCGTATCGGCCGGGCCAGATTGAGCATTGAGCCAAGTGCCATGAAGCCGGCTCTACATATCTGGCCACCAGTGCGTCTCCTCGGGCCGGCTTACATGGCACCAGCCTTACGCATGGTGTCCCCGGTTCGCCTACATAGCCCGGTGCGGGTTATTCCACCTCCCAGCACTGGTCGGGCGACGGGGAGCATACAACCAGGTAAGGTTGGGCAGGCTCAGTGCTCAAGGGAGCCAGTACGCCTGCACGGTCCGGTATTTCCGGCGCCACCTCCCCGCTCCAGCCCAGTACCACCAGTGCCTACACCACGCACCAGGCTTCCAGTGCGTCTCCAGAGCCCTGTTCCTCCTCCACGCACTCTCCCTGTGGTGCGTGTATCCAGCCCAGTGCCTCCAGTTCCGGCACCACGCATCAAGCCTCCTGTGCGTCTCCAGAGCCCTGTACGCACTGTTCCTTCTCCCCGTACTCGCCCTGATGTGCGTGCCCTCAGCCCGGTACCACCAGTGCCGGTACCACGCACCAGGCCTATAGTACGCTTTGAGAGTCCAGTGTGCCCTGTTGTTGTTCCCCGCACTAGCCTGAAGGTTCGTAGCTTTAGCCCGGTACCTCCAGTTCCGGCACCACGCACCAGGCCTACAGTGCGTCTCAGCCGGCCAGAGTCTGCCGTCTGCCCAACGGCGCCTGAACTGCCCGTCTGCCCAACGGCGCCTGAACTGCCCGTCTGCCCAACGCCGTCTGAACTGCCCGTCTGCCCAACGCCGTCTGAACTGCCCGTCTGCCCAACGCCGTCTGAACTGTCCGTCTGCCAAGCGCCGCATGAACTGCCCGTCTGTACTGAGCCTGCAAAGCCGCCCGTCTGTACTGAGCCTGCAAAGCCGCCCGTCTGCCATGAGCCTTCAGAGCCGTCCGCCAGACAGGAGCCGCTAGAGCCTTCCGCCAGACAGGAGCCGCTAGAGCCTTCCGCCAGACAGGAGCAGCCAAAGCCTTCCGCCAGACAGGATCAGCCAGAGCCTTCCGCCAGACAGGATCAGCCAGAGCCTTCCGCCAGACAGGATCAGCCAGAGCCGTCAGCGAGCCATGACCAGCCAGAGCCGTCAGCGAGCCATGACCAGCCAGAGCCGTCATCCAGCCATGACCAGCCAGAGCCGTCATCCAGCCATGACCAGCCAGAGCCGTCATCCAGCCATGACCAGCCAGAGCCGTCATCCAGCCATGACCAGCCAGAGCCGTCATCCAGCCATGACCAGCCAGAGCCGTCATCCAGCCAGGATCCGCCAGAGCCAGCCAGCCAGGATCCGCCAGTCATTCTGGTGTTGCCCCTCATTCTGGTGTTGCCCCTCATTCTGGTGTTGCCCCTCATTCCAGTGCTGCCCCTCATTCCGTTGCTGCCCCTCATTCCGGTGCTGCCCCTTAATCCAGTAAGGTTAATTTGGAGGGTGGTCATTGGGAGGAGGTTAAAGAAGCGGGGATTTATTATGGTGGGATGGGGACCACGCCCAGAGCCTGAGCCGCCACCGTGGACAGATGCCCACCCAGACCCTCCCCTAGACTTTTGGTGGTGCGTCCGGAGTTCGCACCTTGAGGGGGGGGGGGGTTCTGTCACGTTCCTGACCTGTTTTCTGTTATTTTGTATGTGTTTAGTTGGTCAGGGCGTGAGTTGGGGTGGGCATTCTATGTTTTGTGTTTCTATGTTTAGGTGGTTTGTAATTAGCCTTATATGGTTCTCAATCAGAGACAGGTGTTTGACTTTTCCTCTGATTGAGAACCATATAAAGGTAGGCTGTTCACACTGTTTGTTTGTGGGTGGTTGTCTTCTGTGTCTGTGTATGTTGCACCACACGGGACTGTTTCGGTTTGTTCGTTCGTTTGATGTAGTCTGTTCCTGTTCGTGAGTTCTTCGTGTCTTTATGTAAGTTCTATGTTCAGGTCTGTCTACATCGTTCGTTTTCTTATTTTGTAGTTTGTTGAAGTGTGTTCGGTTTTCGTCTGTACTTTAATAAACTTCGTTATGTCCAAATATCACGCTGCACTTTGGTCCAATCCCTACTCCTCCTCTTCGTCTGAAGAGGAGGAGGACAGCCGTTACATGGTTCTGTTGCTCAGTTACTAGAGCTTTGTGATTTATGTCTATAAATGAAAAGCGCTCTACAAATGCAATGTATTATTATTATTATTATTATCATTAGCAGCAACGCCAAGGTCGGAGGTTCAATTCCTGCAGGGGTCACATACACATAATAAAAATACATGCACTCACTTGAATGGAAATCCATTTGGATAAAACATCTGCTAAATTAAAGTGGTATATAGGGATAAACATATTTCAGTACTATAGAGATGTTTCAGTACAGTATTTTTTACTTCAGTTTTTCCCAACAAATTTATACAGACAGAGACAGTCAGTTTGTGCCGGAGGGATAGTAACTATGAATAGACACATACGGTACTGTAACACAGTGAAATAATCCAGTTTCTGCCCCATTCAATGTACAATAGAAATACCAATGTACAATGTACTGAATTACCAATATACCATGTACTATATGGAGGAATGACAATACAATACTCTAATACATGGACTGATACTGTAAGTTATTTAGCAGATGTGAACTCTGAAATTCTGTGAGACATGCTTTTGATGATAGTGTTTTTAATAATGCAGTCACTGCATATTTAACTGACAGAAAATGATTGGCGGTGGACAGCGGTACGCTAACCCAATGATAACTTTTATGTCTCTCCATAACCCTAAAGTAAACTACAAACATCCTTTAAATAAACAGGGCTACACCGGACAGTGTCCTAGGTGTTGAACCGTTGATGATAATGTTGTAGTCTTAAAGAGATAGCGCTACACAGTACAGGGCAGTGTAATGACTTTACTATTGATCTGCCACTGATAAGTGTCAGCATAATCAAGATCAAATACTGCCACACATAAAAAACAACACTTGTGATATACTAGGACTAAGTCCTACAGCAACATTGACAGAGAGTTAGTGATACATTGTTGCATCCCATTGCCACCCTATTTCCTATATAGTGCACTGCTTTTGGTCAGGGCCCATAGGTGCCAATTGGGATGCAGTCACTGTGTGAACTAGCATTGTTTACAGAAGGCAGGTCAGCGCTAGCTGCCACTGAGAGACCTCTGTCATCACCGTACAAGGCAACCCCAGACTCTGAACACACTAGGAAACTATAGATCAGGAAAGAGTTCAAACATAACAATGGAAATGCCATGGAAACACCACACACTTGTCCCTCATGGGGGATAGATCAAAAATCTCCTCATTGCCGCCCATCAAAGTTAGCCTATACATTTAAGCTATTGTTTAATTAAGTGTATTTAACACTATGTTGGTAAAAATGAGCATACAATGTTTGTATGTGTGTCAACCCCATTACATGTTAATGTCATTGTCACCAATCAACTGCATTACATATAAAAATGACTGCAAATACCACCACCAATTTCTATATGGCTAGCTTTTCGAAACGGGAGATTTAGCATATTTATTTTCTCAACCTGAAAGGAAAACTTCTAAATATTATGCAGCATGCAAATCAGATTTTATTAACCATATTGTGGGCCTGTTAGAACACATAAATCATTACAGACTTGACAAATATCCACTTTGTTAAATCATCTTTTTTGAATGGGTGCCAATGACAGCATCCTTGTTCCATCCCCCATGGTCTGCCTTCCATTGATCTCTTCAGCACATGTAAAGAATACATCTTGTTCTATCCCCCATGGTCTGCCTTCCATTGATCTCTTCAGCACATGTAAAGAATACATCTTGTTCCATCCCCCATGGTCTGCCTTCCATTGATCTCTTCAGCACATGTAAAGAATACATCTTGTTCCATCCCCCATGGTCTGCCTTCCATTGATCTCTTCAGCACATGTAAAGAATACATCTTGAAACAACCTGCTAGCCCCAACACTGGACTCAATGTACCTCTTTAGCCATGTTAAGATCAGTGAAGCTACTATGATAGGTACAGCTACTGTAACATAGGAAAAACTAATGCAGGTCTGCTAAGTATACAGGTACAGCTAAGATACACTAGGCGCAGCAAATTTAGATACAGCTAAAATACAATTTGTCTAGCAGCAAATCTGGAAACATAGCACAGCTAGCATAGGTACAGTTAATATGCAGGAAATCTAGGTGCCACTCACAGCTAAGGCAAATCTGGGTAAGTTCTAGCAAGGTCCAGCTATGCCACTGAGACACGTAATACAAAGAAGTTTTAAAAGGTTATAAAAAAGAACAACTTAAATCACTGGAAAGGAAACAAAACATAATCGATTTTTAAGAGGAAAGCTGGTTATGTTGTCAGCAACCTCATTGAGATAACAGTAAATCTAGCTAGTCAGATGCAGAGGAACACTTATGGTCACACAGGGCATTGATCCGAAGTCAGTGAAGGAACTAGCCTGCTGCAAGCTAACAGTTTAACTAGGAGGCCTAGCAAGCTGCAAGCTAACCATCACCAAGCACGACCCCTCCAAACACCTCTAATTGTATTCGTTACATACACAGTTTACAGCAGGCACAAAAGGTGCAGTGAAATGCTTGCATACTAGCCTCAACATTGCAGTAAAATATCAATAACAATCAAAAGTCACAAAAAATAACAAGTAATTCGAGTAAAGTAGCATGCATAGTAATAAAACAGATATGTACACAATAGGATATACAGTATAAATTATGAATATGCTAAGTATGACTGTGTTACAAATATGAAGTGGATAGTGTCTTGGTCGCACAGTTGAATAAATTGTCACGCCCTGGCCTTAGTTATCTTTGTTTTCTTTATTATTTTAGTTAGGTCAGGGTGTGACATGGGGGAAGTATGTGTTTTGTATTGTCTAGGGGTTTTTGTATGTTTATGGGGCAGTGTTTAGTCTAGGTGTATGCATGTCTATGGTTGCCTAGATTGGTTCTCAATTAGAGACAGCTGTCTATCGTTGTCTCTGATTGGGAGCCATATTTAGGCAACCATAGTCATTAGGTAGTTTGTGGGTGATTGTCTATGTCTATGTTGCCTGTGTCTGCACTTGTCATTATTATAGCTTCACGTTCGTCGGTTTGTTGTTTTGTTTAGTTTGTAAGTGTTCTTCGTCTTCGTTGATTAAATATGTGTTAATTTCACGCTGCGCCTTGGTCCTCCTCTCTTTCACGTAACGACGAACGTGACAGAATCACCCACCAAAACCGGACCAAGCAGCGTGATACAAGGCAGCAGCAGCGATCGCAGGACTATTGGAATTGGGAGGAAATATTAGACGGCGGAGGACCCTGGGCACAACCAGGGGAATATCGCCGCCCCAAGGCAGAGCTGGAGGCAGCGAAAGCAGAGAGGCGCCGGTATGAGGAGCTAGCACGGCAGAGCGGCTGGCAGCCCCAAAAATTTATTGGGGGGGGGGCTCTCGGGGAGTGTAGCTGGGTCAAGTAGGAGACTTGAGCCAGTTCCCCGTGCTTACTGTAAGGAGCCGAAGATGGAACCAGAGCCAGTCGAGGTGGAATTGGAGGTGAGCAAGGGGAGTGAAGCTGAGACTGTGGATGAATTAATGGGGAAATTGGAGGAGAGAGAAATGAGGGATTTGCTGGTGTGGAGCATAAAGCACCGCATCCGCTTGAAGGAGCGTGTGCGGGATTTGATGTCACCTGAGTCAGCTCTCCATACTCGTCCTGAGGTGCGTGCTAGCAGTCTGGTGAAGACTGTGCCAGCACCACGCACCAGGCCTCCTGTGCGCCTCCCTAGCCCTGCACGTCCTGTGCCAGCTCAGTGCACCAGCTCTCCTGTGGCAGCCCCACGCACCAGCTCTCCTGTGGCAGCCCCTCGCACTCGACCAGTGGTGAGTGTTCCCAGCCCAGTACCACCAGTGCCTACACCACGCACCAAGCCTCCTGTACGTCTCCAGAGCCCTGTATGCACTGTTCCTTCTCCCCGCACTCGCCCTGAGGTGCGTGCCCTCAGCCTGGTACCATCAGTGCCGGTACCACGCACCAGGCATATAGTGCGCCTTGAGAGTCCAGTGTGCCCTGTTCCTGCTCCCCGCACTCGCCTAGTGGTGCGTGTCTCCAGTCCGGTACCACCAGTTCCGGCACCACGCACCAGGCCTACTGTGCACCTCAGCAGGTCAGAGTCGGTCGTCTCCCCAGCGCCGCCTGCACTGCTCGTCTGCCCAACGCCGCCTGCGCTGCCCGTCTGCCCAGCGCTGCCTGCGCTGCCCGTCTGCCCAGCGCCGCCTGAGCTGCCCGTCTGCCCAGCGCCGTCTGAGCTGCCCGTCTGCCCAGCGCCGTCTGAGCTGCCCGCCTGCCCAGCGCCATCTGAGCTGCCTGCCTGCCCAGCGCCATCTGAGCTGCCTGCCTGCCCAGCGCCATCTGAGCCGCCCGCCTGCCCAGCGCCATCTGAGCCGCCCGTCTGTCCCGAGCCGTCAGAGCCGCCCGTCTGTCCCGAGCCATTAGAGCCGTCCGTCAGTCAGGAGCCATTAGAGCCGTCTGTCAGTCAGGAGCCGCCAGAGCCGCCCGCCAGTCAGGAGCCGCCAGAGCCGCCCGCCAGTCAGGAGCCCGCCAGAGCCGCCCGCCAGTCAGGAGCCCGCCAGAGCCGCCCGCCAGTCAGGAGCTGCTAGAGCCGCTCGCCAGTCAGGAGCTGCTAGAGCCGCCCGCCAGTCAGGAGCTGCCAGAGCCTCCCGCCAGTCAGGAGCTGCCAGAACCGCCCGCCAGTCAGGAGCTGCCAGAGCCGCCCGCCAGTCAGGAGCTGCCGGAGCCGCCCGCCAGTCAGGAGCTGCCGGAGCCGCCCGCCTGTCAGGAGCTGCCGGAGCCGCCCGCCAGTCATGACCGGCCAGAGTCGTCAGTCAGCCATGACCTGCCAGAGTCGTCAGTCAGCCATGACCTGCCAGAGTCGTCAGTCAGCCATGACCTGCCAGAGTCGTCAGTCAGCCATGACCGGCCAGAGCCGTCAGTCAGCCATGACCTGCCAGAGCCATCAGTCAGCCATGACCCGCCAGAGCCGTCAGTCAGCCATGACCCGCCAGAGCCGTCAGTCAGCCATGACCCGCCAGAGCCGTCAGTCAGCCATGACCTGCCAGAGCCATCAGCCAGTCATGAGCTGCTTTCCAGTCATGAGCTGCCTTCCAGTCATGAGCTGCCTTCCAGTCATGAGCTGCCTTCCAGTCATGAGCTGCCCTCCAGTCATGAGCTGCCCTCCAGTCATGAGCTGCCCTCCAGTCATGAGCTGCCCTACAGTCCGGAGCTGCCATTCAGTCCGGAGCTGCCCCTCAGCCCCCTCAGTCCCCTCAGTCCGGAGCTGCCCCTCAGTCCGGAGCTGCCCCTCAGTCCGGAGCTGCCCCTCAGTCCGGAGCTGCCCCTCAGT
This sequence comes from Salvelinus namaycush, assembly GCF_016432855.1. Lineage (NCBI taxonomy): Eukaryota > Metazoa > Chordata > Actinopteri > Salmoniformes > Salmonidae > Salvelinus > Salvelinus namaycush. The sequence continues at coordinate 27,803 of NW_024061345.1, read as the reverse complement.
CCGGAGCTGCCCCCCCGTCCAGTGGCGCCCTCTAGGATGGTCTTCAGTCCGGGACTCGCTGTAAGGGTCCTCGCTCCAGAGGCGCCACCAAAGCGGGTATTGACTATGGTGGAGTCGGGGCCACGTCCCGCACCCGAGCCGCCGCCGTAAGAAGGCCCACCCGGACCCTCCCCTTCTATGTCAGGTTTTGCGGCCGGAGTCCGCACCTTTGGGGGGGGGTACTGTCACGCCCTGGCCTTAGTTATCTTTGTTTTCTTTAATATTTTAGTTAGGTCAGGGTGTGACATGGGGGAAGTATGTGTTTTGTATTGTCTAGGGTTTTTTGTATGTTTATGGGTCAGTGTTTAGTCTAGGTGTATGTATGTCTATGGTTGCCTAGATTGGTTCTCAATCAAAGACAGCTGTCTATCGTTGTCTCTGATTGGGAGCCATATTTAGGCAACCATAGTCATTAGGTAGTTTGTGGGTGATTGTCTATGTCTATGTTGCCTGTGTCTGCACTTGTCATTATTATAGCTTCACGTTCGTCGGTTTGTTGTTTTGTTTAGTTTGTAAGTGTTCTTCGTCTTCGTTGATTAAATATGTGTTCATTTCACGCTGCGCCTTGGTCCTCCTCTCTTTCACGTAACAACGAACGTGACATAAATAGACTATAATACAACAGAGCATGGCCACAGAGGGCATTGATCCGAAGTCAGTGAAGCAGCTAGCCTGCTGCGAGCTAACAGTTTAACTAGGAGGCCTGCAAGCTAACCATCAACAAGCACTGACCCTCCCCTGCAGGCTAACAATACAGTATGACCAGCAGCTAGCCTTCTGCAGGCTAACAATACAGTATGACCAGCAGCTAGCCTTGATGCATGCTAACAATACAGTATGACCAGCAGCTAGCCTTCTGCAGGCTAACAATACAGTATGACCAGCAGCTAGCCTTCTGAAGGCTAACAATACAGTATGACCAGCAGCTAGCCTTGATGCAGGCTAACAATACAGTATGACCAGCAGCTAGCCTTCTGCAGGCTAACAATACAGTATGACCAGCAGCTAGCCTTCTGCAGGCTAACAATACAGTATAACTAGCAGCTAGCTTTCTGCAGGCTAACAATACAGTATGACCAGCATCTAGCCTTGATGCACGCTAACAAAACAGTATAACTAGCAGCTAGCCTTCTGCAGGCTAACAATGCAGTATGACCAGCAGCTAGCCTTCTGCAGGCAAACAATATAACCAGAAGATAGCTTTCCTGGTAACAATACAGTATGAGCAGCAGCTAGCCGTCTTCAGGCTAACAATATAACCAGAAGCTAGCTGGCTTCAGGCTAGTAATATAATCGGGTACTGAAGCGCTTCCCATTAGGAGCCTTAGGTTTTGGCCAAATTCTCCATCCCACACCCACACAATTCCAGTCATAGATTTAAAAGCATTGGATTGGCTTAAAAATTGTCTGGAGGGAGTCCATGACGGGAAGTGTGCAATTCCACACTTCGGAATAGTCTGGTGCAGGCTGACAATATAACCAGGTAGGCCTACTGACCCTTCTCACCAGGGTCTGTGAGGCTGGGACTCAATACCAACACACAAATAATTAGAAAAAGTAACAGCGAGAGGGGTGAGAGGGGGGGAACTAGAATAGTAGAGGAAGAGAGAGAAGGGAGCGAGGGGGGAGAAGATAGAGAGAGGAGGGAAGTGAGAGAGAGGAAGAGAAAATAAGAGAAAGAAAAGAGGGAGAGAAGAGAGTTCTCATGACTCATCACAAGTTCTCACGCTGATGACATTTAACATAATAATGATATTACAGAAACCATGATAAACAATGAAACAGATTCAGTGCACCATTGCATTAGTTATCGCTGGCGTACCGGACACCACCTCGTGGGACCTCCCGCACAAGGCAGGAGGTTCCACAAGCTCTGGGGACCATTGCACCTGTCATCGATGTCATTTTGACAGTAACCCTCCAAGAAGTAATTCATCAACTGTTTAATTTCCATATGTACTAGGAAGCTAAGTGTTTGTTTCTTGGGCTTCAGGAATGTGACTGAAAAAGTGCCTCAGGCCTTGAAAAGAAAGCATTTAACTCACTGCAAGTATAAGGTGATATCGGTGATCAAATGTTGTGGTCAAGGCTACGACGGTGCCAGTGCAATGAGTGGAGCTTACTCAGGTGTTCAAAAGCTCATTTCAGACCGACAGCCTAATGCTTCTTAGTAGGTCTTTATGAGTTTTAGCTTAGAAAAGAATCTCTCCGCAGTAGTAACAGTTACATGGATAGGAAAAACAGCTTGATTGCCATAGCAACATCAGGTAAACTGCAGGGGGAGTGGTGCTTCAAATACAGCAGTTCTGCAACAGCTTTAATTGAGCCTCTCATTATCCTTAATTGCCGGCCTCAACACGTTATGAAAAGAGATTCACTGTATAGGAAGCTCTGGGGACAGGTAATCTGGATACTGGACAGTCAATAAATTGCCAGATGCAAACAAATTATCATCTTTAGCAGACAACAGTTCTTGAGGGCTTGAACAAAAAAAGCAGTTTTCGATTTCATTCATACTAGTGAACCTGCATGACCTATCCCTTATCTGTGGTATATCTTGGCATGCATCATTCAAGACTAAGTTTAAATTGTGTGCAGCACAATGGAAATACAGAATAATGAAAAATGTCTCAGGAAAGACTGTCTAGGTTGGCAATACTCAGTATGGAAAACAGTCCACAACCTGGACGTACAGGCCATGATAAAAACATTTGCAGACAAATAAGGAGGACTTCAGGAGATCAGGGGAGTGTTTCAAGTTGGATTTAATTTGATTTAATTTAATTTACCTTGAATATTGCAGCCCATTTGTGTAGACTATTAGCCAGACAAAACCCGCTGAGTTCAACAATAAATAGTGGCTGAATTTATCCTCAAATCGACTTATTTTTCCCTCATTGTTAGGCTATTTTATGTGTAATTTGTATAATTTTTTTTTTTAGAAATAGCAGCTAAATATGGTATATAGCTATAGACAGTACACTGCATAAGGAAACAATCCCTAGTAAGCTAGTGTTTTGAGGGTGATTGACTGTATTATTTGGCATTAATAGACTGGTTTTACGCACAACTACTTTCTATCCAAGCTGGGAGGCCGGCTCATGTCCTGCAGGTTCAAGTAGCCTATACAGGACAGTTATATTGGTAGCTGATTAGTATGCTGTGGCATCGAACATTTATCTTACAATCTGAAATGTTAGAATTTCCAACTTTAATTACTGAACAAGTAATTACATTATTTCCACCAGCCAGCAGTCTAAAAATTGCAGCATTGCGATACCATGCGACACCATGCATAGCTTTGTGAAATGTTAGGTTTAACATGAGATAACGGGGGGGCAACTCCGATCTTGCAGGGGGTCCAGAGAAACTGTGTTATGCCAGTGCTAGTTATGAACAGTAGTCTAGTACGCCCTGTCAGTCTGAATGCTTGTAGGATCTGTGGAGTGGTCGTACATGGTAGAAGTAGTGGCTATGTCCATAAATCTGTAGCTACTAAAAATTCAAGTGGGGCCTGCCCAGAATCAGTGGTTTCCCATAGGCTGCAGCACTCAAACTCTCTGCATCATGTAACACCATCACTAAAGGAGTCCAATTGCATTTGGGATGCTTCCTCTTGTGTTGTGGCTGTGGCAGACAGAGGCAGGGAGACGGACTCAAAGCCTCAGCCATTTCCAGTGAGAGAGAAAGACAGAGTCAAAGCTATACAGCCATTTTTCCAGGAAGGGAGAGAGAGGGACTCAGAACTACAGCCATTCTCAAGGAGGGAGGAAGACGCTCCACGTGAGCTCAGAATCCTTGTTGATAATCCCTCCCACAGCCTAAACCACTGGAACGTCTGCTGCCAGGGACAGACTGGGACCAGAAATCCAAACATACCAGCCAATTTTTACCTTGAGGCCCCCATTATTAGCCAAATAATGATAATTCTGTGCATAAAAACCCAATTTAGACTGGTCCACTTGGCTATAGATGGATCAACACATCTGGCATTTGCCTGACTGTCCTTTGGCCAGTTTGTTTCTGACTACTGCAGATCTGGAGCCAGGGCAGAGCCACAGAGCCAGTCAACTGAGAGTATTGGTATTTGAACAGCAATCTAGGCCCAGAGTTAGTAGGACCGCATCACAACAATTAACATAACACAACTCCCTCTCCTGCTTTCCTTTTTAATGCCACTTTATTTGCAGCTTTTATATATAGACGCTTATAGAATGTGGCACAGTGTGCCAGGACCAGGGTCTGCCTTTCTCTGCCTCTCCCAGGAAAAACCATCCGCAGCCAACAATGGCAGCAGTAGTAGTAGAAAGAGGCTACAGTACACTACCATACAAAACTCATATACATATTTTAAGCAAGGCTGACCTGGTTAGAGAATGCCCTTGGGAGCCCAAATTAGCATCTCAATACAGTAGTGGCAGCTGTAACACTAACACTAACAACAGCAGTGTTAGTAGCAATAGCTGTAGCTGTAAGTAGCTGTAGCTGTATTCATGCATGTACAGTATAGTAGTAGCTGCAGAAATAAAAATAGATTAGGCTATAGCAATTGCAAAATACATTTTAATTACCAATAGAAATAGATGTAGCAATAGCAATATAACTAGAAACAGAATTAGCAATAGCAATAGAATAAACAATAGCAAAATAACTAGCAATAGCAAAATAACTAGCAATGACAAAATAACAAGTAATAACAATAGCAGCAGCATTAGCTGTAGCCATATCTGAACTGGGTAAAATACAAGCATCTAATACTTTACAATGCTTGAGGTGTGTTTGCTTTAGCTTGCCTGGTAATGAAACCAATTACCAAGGAAAAGTGCAAAGTACACCCCCTGCTAAAAGATCAAGTCTTTGAAAATATGTACTGTATGTATTTATATTTAATATAATGTGTCTATAATAAAGGGGTATGTTGTATCCTACATACCTTACTTAAGATATAGGTGTGAGTATGCTGTATCCATTAGCCTATACTGTATATTTCATTTAGTGTGAGTTTGCTGTATCCAATATACTGTGTACATGATTTACTGCTGTATCTGTGCATGCTGTGTGTGTGTGTGTGCTGTGTGTGTGTGTGTGTGTGTGTGTGTGTGTGTGTGTGTGTGTGTGTGTGTGTGTGTGTGTGTGTGTGTGTGTGTGTGTGTGTGTGTGTGTGTGTGTGTGTGTGTGTGTGTGTGTGTGTGCTGTGCTGTGCTGTGAGTGTAGCCGTGCACTATAGCTCCTACCACATGTAGGTCAAGAGCTTGTTCACTTTAAACAAGAGACAGGCTATTCCCCTGGTCCCGCCATAGCTCTGATTTAAAAACCTTTCTTCATTCCACTTAAAACAGTTCATTGTTTGCTTCACTAAATCAATAATAACCACTCATACTGACCCATAAATCATTTTTCTTTGGCCATATGTTTGTCTGATTAAGCTTGCGGTTTTGTCTGTAAACCTGAGCTGCAGAAAAAAGCATTATTCCAGTAAGTGAAATCAGATTAATTAAATCACGTTTTTTGAGGTGTAACAAAACAAATCTAATATTCACTTTAATCAAAATGAGCATTTTTAAGCGAAATAATAATATAATTTCAGCAGGTTTCATGAGATTCCAGCCTTAGTCTAAGGTATACCGGTTGATTCAGCAGATCCCAAGGGGAAATGTAATAGCAGAGCAATAAGACAAATCATATTTTGACATTATTATCAAACTCTTAAAAGTTGGTCAAAGTTCCACTAAAAGCATTGACGGACCTAGTTCACTAAATGGAAAGGGTAATGTGGAGAATAGACCTAGTTCACTGAATGGAAAGGGTAATGTGGAGAATAGACCTAGTTCACTAAATGGAAAGGGTAATGTGGAGAATAGACCTAGTTCACTAAATGGAAAGGGTAATGTGGAGAATAGACCTAGTTCACTAAATGGAAAGGGTAATGTGGAGAATAGACCTAGTTCACTAAATGGAAAGGGTAATGTGGAGAATAGACCTAGTTCACTAAATGGAAAGGGTAATGTGGAGAATAGACCTAGTTCACTGAATGGAAAGGGTAATGTGGAGAATAGACCTAGTTCACTAAATGGAAAGGGTAATGTGGAGAATAGACCTAGTTCACTAAATGGAAAGGGTAATGTGGAGAATAGACCTAGTTCACTAAATGGAAAGGGTAATGTGGAGAATAGACCTAGTTCACTAAATGGAAAGGGTAATGTGGAGAATAGACCTAGTTCACTAAATGGAAAGGGTAATGTGGAGAATAGACCTAGTTCACTAAATGGAAAGGCTAATGTGGAGAATAGACCTAGTTCACTGAATGGAAAGGGTAATGTGGAGAATAGACCTAGTTCACTGAATGGAAAGGGTAATGTGGAGAATAGACCTAGTTCACTGAATGGAAAGGGTAATGTGGAGAATAGACCTAGTTCACTGAATGGAAAGGGTAATGTGGAGAATAGACCTAGTTCACTAAATGGAAAGGGTAATGTGGAGAATAGACCTAGTTCACTAAATGGAAAGGGTAATGTGGAGAATAGACCTAGTTCACTGAATGGAAAGGGTAATGTGGAGAATAGACCTAGTTCACTGAATGGAAAGGGTAATGTGGAGAATAGACCTAGTTCACTAAATGGAAAGGGTAATGTGGAGAATAGACCTAGTTCACTAAATGGAAAGGGTAATGTGGAGAATAGACCTAGTTCACTGAATGGAAAGGGTAATGTGGAGAATAGACCTAGTTCACTAAATGGAAAGGGTAATGTGGAGAATAGACCTAGTTCACTAAATGGAAAGGGTAATGTGGAGAATAGACCTAGTTCACTGAATGGAAAGGGTAATGTGGAGAATAGACCTAGTTCACTAAATGGAAAGGGTAATGTGGAGAATAGACCTAGTTCACTAAATGGAAAGGGTAATGTGGAGAATAGACCTAGTTCACTGAATGGAAAGGGTAATGTGGAGAATAGACCTAGTTCACTAAATGGAAAGGGTAATGTGGAGAATAGACCTAGTTCACTGAATGGAAAGGGTAATGTGGAGAATAGACCTAGTTCACTAAATGGAAAGGGTAATGTGGAGAATAGACCTAGTTCACTAAATGGAAAGGGTAATGTGGAGAATAGACCTAGTTCACTGAATGGAAAGGGTAATGTGGAGAATAGACCTAGTTCACTAAATGGAAAGGGTAATGTGGAGAATAGACCTAGTTCACTGAATGGAAAGGGTAATGTGGAGAATAGACCTAGTTCACTAAATGGAAAGGCTAATGTGGAGAATAGACCTAGTTCACTAAATGGAAAGGGTAATGTGGAGAATAGACCTAGTTCACTAAATGGAAAGGCTAATGTGGAGAATAGACCTAGTTCACTAAATGGAAAGGATAACGTGGCTCCAGGCATGGTAAACACACACCACTTGAATTTGAGGTTTAGTTTTTAGTTCATATTTCTAAGCTGTCAGAAACAGTGCGTTTTTTTGCTTTCATTGTCTGAATATCCCTGATGGTCGATGGTAATGGATGGAATCCATGTTGTTCGAGTCTGAGCTAATCTGATTGCATTGTTCCCTGGAACATGGGTGTTGTACCGTTTTAGATCCATTAAATGTTCATGAGGAAGAGACATACTCACAAAAAATCAGACAACTCTCTAATTGAAAAAGACCCTTGCATTCTAAAATAAAAATCCATCAGTTTAAGTCAGCTATAAAGTGCTGCACCACGAGGATTATGTTATACATACCTCTAACCCTGACACTAACCTTGCCCACCTTCAAAGAAAACAGTCGTCCCTTCATATTAGCATCAAGCACAAAATCAATGACCAATTCCAGAAGATGCCAGGAGCAAATCAAACAGTCAAAGTCAACCTAAAAGTCCCTGAAATCCCAACACCAGTGGAACAGACGCTGGGGGTTTCCAGGAGCTCAGAGCATACATATTCCACTACAGGCCTCTATCTGATCCTCAAGGATTCTCTACCAAAGACATGTTCAACTGACACGAATCATTCCACATCTCAACTCAGATAAATGTCTGTGTTCAAATCTCATGGATAAAAGTCAGATAGTACACAAACATATCTATTTTATAGTGCATACTTTACATGTTACTGTACTGTTAACTGTATGACTGATATCCACAGTGGATGATGTAATGACTTTGTTATGACATACATACCATAATTTGAACCTTATGACCTGAACTGAGTAAAACTCTGAGTAATATAGTGTAACCCTTTCTGCACTACACTGGTACAATGCCAAAGATGAGTAAAGAGATAAGATAAAGTGTAGCAGCCTGGTCCCAGATCTGTTTGTGCTGTCTTGCCAGATCCAATGGTCAAACTTGGCATGACAACTACCATAGCAGTTGGTTATACAGTGCGAACCAGATCAGGTTGTAATGTGTAGTAAAGTGTAGTAAAGTGTAGTAAAGTGAAGTAAAGTGTAGTGTAGTAAAGTGAGGTAAAATGTAGTAAAGAGAAGGTGTAGCTACCTCCAGCCAGGATCTGCTGCTGCAGCTCGTCCATCTGCTTCCTGTAGGCCCTCAGCGCAGCCTCCTTAAATGTAGGACGGATGCGCTTTTTGGGCGGAGCCTCTGCAGGCATCTCCTCCTTCTCCGGAATGTTTTTGTTCTCATCCTCTAGGTTTTCCGTCCTCTCCGACGCAGACGCTTCGGAGGTCTCCTCCATCTCATCCCCCTCTTCCATGTCCTCCATTAACTCCTCTTCCTCCTCCTCTTCTTCCTCCTCGTCAGGCTCCTCCACCTCAACATACTCCACCATGGCCTCATACGCTGCTGTGTCCTCTGCCGTGTCCCCCGTCATGGCATCATCAATGTAATCCTCACTGTACTCCTCGTCGTACTGCTCGTCCAGACTACAGTCATACTCCAGAACGACTGCAGCCTCCTGGGTGGCCTCAACTTCCTCAGAGTCCTCGTAATCCTGGGTGGTAGCCTCATAGTCTTCAGAGACATAATCCTGAGAGGCATCAGGATCATAATCCAGTATGGGCTCCTCAAACTCCTCTGTCTCTTCTGTGTCGTTGGCGTTGGACCGGTTCTCCAGGTTGGCCAGGACCTGCTCCATCACCCCGACATAGGCGGTCTCGTTGTCCTCCAGCTGGTCACCAGCGGCAGCCTCATCTTCATCTTCAGCCTTGTAGACGAAGGAATCTGTGTAGACGTCTGAGTCGATGGTGGTGCTGGAGTCGTTGGCCGTGGAGGTGGACAGTGTGCGGAAGCGGCCCATGAAGGAGCCTGAGTCTGGGGGTGGCTCCGGGGGAGCGGCACTAGGTGGAGGGCCTGACTTCCACACCACCTCCAGGGCTGATTTTGCCTTCTTCAGGGTGGAGCCGAACCCAAAGCTGAAGGACGGAGCTTTGTCGGTGAGGTCGATGCTGAGGCGGCTGCTCCAGGACTTGGGCACCTCCTCTACAACTTTCTCGGACCGGATCTCGCTCTGGCTACGGTACATGGTGGATGACTTGGTCTGGCTCGGTTGGAAGCTGTGTTTGACATCAAGCTCAGGGAATGTTTGGGTGGATAGTTCAGGGGCTTCTTTAGCTGCCATTTTAGGAAGCGTGTTAGATGCCCCTTTAGGAACCATTTTAGGTGTCTCTTTTGGACGAGTTTTAGAAGTGTCTCTGGGAGGTGTTTTCACAGCCTCTTTTGGACTTGTTTTAGGAGTGTTGTTGGGAAGTATTTTCACAGCCTCTTTTGGACTTGTTTTGGGAGTGTTTTTCGGACTTGTTTTGGGAGTTTCTTTTGGGCTTGTTATGGGAGTGTCTTTCAGAGGAGTTTTAGGAGCCTCTGTATGAATAACTTTAACAATTTCTTTCGGAGGTGTTTTAACTTTCTCTTTAGGAATCATTTTGGCTGTTTCTCTTAGTTTAATAGTTTTAGCAGCCTCTTCAGCAATTGATTTAGCAACCTCTTTTGCCGGTTTAGAAGTCACTTTATAAATAGTGTTAGAAACCTCTTTAGGAATAGTTTTAGCAACCTCGTTAGGAATAGGTTTAGCAACCTCTTTAGGAATAGTTTTAGCAACCTCTTTAGGGACAGTTTTAGCAACCTCTTTAGGAACAGTTTTAGCTAACTCTTTAGGAGGTGTTTTAGCAACCTCTTTAGGAATAGTCTTAGCAACCTCTTTAGGAACAGTTTTAGCTAACTCTTTAGTAGGTGTTTTAGCAACCTCTTTAGGAATAGTCTTAGCAACCTCTTTAGGAACAGTTTTAGCTAACTCTTTAGGAGGTGTTTTAGCTTTAGAAGCTGCTTTAGAAGTTTCTTTAGGGAGCGTTTTAGCAGTCTCTTTAGCTTTAGGCTTATGGACAGGCGGGGTTACAACAGGTTCTTTCGCTACGATAGGGGCTGTATAAAGAGTAGTGGGGGGAGCACTACCCAGCCGGGCACTCTCCAGTCGGGTGATCTCCAGCGGGGCGGTGTCCAATAGGGTGCTTTCCACCATATCCAACATGAAAGTCTCCTCCCCTTCAAATGCCAGGTCCACCTCCTGACACTTGGTGATGTTCTCAGGGAAGCCAGGAATGGCAGCTGGGTCAAAGGGGCTGCTGACCTCAGACACCAGGTTCTGTTCTGTGGAAGCGTCCAGCCCGGAGTCTGCTCCCTGCTCCAGGTGAGGCCAGTCCTTCCATGGGGAGAGGTCTCCCTGCAGAGACAGCTGTGAGCCGCTGTAATGGCTCCTATCCCCAGACATGCAGACCAGCCCATTGCTCACCCCACTGTCGATGGTCTCGGTCGTCTCGGCCTCGTTGGGCTCAGCGTACGGAGGGTTCTCCTGGCTGAGGGTCTGGCTGGCGTACCACGATGACGCCATGTCCTCCTGCTTCCTCTGCCACAGCTCCTGGTCTGAGGAGGATAGTAGAGAGCTGCCATTGGGCCGGCTGAAGTACTGGCTTTCTGAGAAGTCTTCAGAGTAGGACTGGCAGAGCTTGGAGCAGTCAGACTCGGAGCGGCTGAGCTTGGGGGTGGAGTAGTCGCTCTGAGAGAGCCAGCCGGGGGTGAGGTCACCATAGTAGGGCTTGGAGGTTTTGTCAGACTCATCATAGGAGTCATCAGCATAGTGAACTGAGGCAGAGTAGCCAGCCTCATCCGCAGACCGGCTACCGTGCTCATGGTGACCGTGCCTCTTTTTATCTGCTTTATGTTTGTGAACAGGCTTAGACACCACCATTGCATATTTGTTCCTGTTTAGTTCATCTAGCTCCTTGTCACTGTCCATAGAGTCCCAGTCATCACTCTCAGCTTTGTCCTTGGCTGAGACCTTAATGTCCATGCTCTCGTAGGTTTGAGAAGAGGACATAGCTCCTTTATCTTTCTTTTCCTTCACGTCATGAGTCGTTAAGCTATCAGTGGATACAGATATACCAGTCCCCTTCAGTTTGTAGCATTTTTTCAAAACTAAATCTCTATCTGAGGGGGTTGAGAATATTACAATAATAGGCCTAGGTTTTGCATTGGAACATTCTCTTTGCTGCCCTAACCGATGGGCTAGCTCTATTTTAAGTGTTTTATGTGCTTCAGCAAATCCCATTTTGTCCTTTAGAATAAGATAGATGAGACTCTCAGTTTTCTCCAGCTTCTCCTCAGGGACGTTTATGAACCTCAGGCTGGCCTTGTTGGCCTGGTGGCTGACCTGCTTGATGTAGTCGTGGATGTCTCGCGTCTCTCTCCGGGACTGGACGAAGCCAGTACGCAGTTGTTCGATCTCGGTCTGCACCACCTCCACGCTGGAGGAGATCTCGTCGATGGAGTTCTTCAGGGCGTTGACGTGTCCCCTGAGCTCTGAAAGCTCTGTTTCGATCTGGCTGATGCCCTGCAGCTCCTTAAAGATCATCTCCATCACATCCTGGGTTTGGTTGATGCAGCCTGTAGAGCTGGAGCCGGCTTCTAAGGCAGAGGTCGACTTCTGCTGTCGCCCAGCCCGGTCCAGGGACTTGCTCCGGATACCCAGGGTCTTCCTCCAGTTGCTCACCTCGGAATCCGAAGACACGCACTCCTGACTCTTTTTCCATTTCCTCAGCTTGCGTAGCGCGCCAAGTCGGAGAGTGTGCAGACTTGAGCGCTCCACCCTCTCACCCTCTGAGCTGCCATCGGAGGGCGCCAGACTAATGAGGCTCTTCCTGTTCCGTCTCACTGGCATGGTGTGAGATTTCTGCTCATCGAATCTACGCACAGGTTTGGCCTCGCTCAGGGAGTCAGAGTATTCGCTATTAATGGAGAGGATCTCCTGGAAGATACTCTCATTATTGTTCAGCAGAAGAGCGTTTTTCGGGAGTCCGTTCGCTATCGCTACACGGTAACTGAAAGTCGGTGAGAGAGATGAGCAGTCGTTTTTTCCGTCGTCTAATTCAAGAGAGATGTTACGCGCCGAAGAGCATTTGCTGATTTTTTTCACTGTGGTTTTCAGAGTGGTGGAGAGTGTCGTCGTCAGGTTACCTTGGTCACGCAAATCAGTGGTGGTCAATTTGGGCTCTTTATTGTCGCTACTCTCTTTCTTCTTTGTGGGATTCGCCAATTTCTTTGTAAACATTCCTTTGCAAATCTTCACAATGTAAGATGATAGGGTCTGGAGCAGGGCAGAAACCATGGAAGGCAATGCTTTGAGAGACGTCTATTAAAGATGCAGTGGAGCAGCTCTGCTCGGACTGAGGAGCCAGCGGTGGAGGAGCCAGCCGTAGTGTTGGTGGTGGTGGTGTTGGTGGAGGAGGGGGGAGGAGGGACGGTGGAGGGAGCGTCAACCCCCAGGCAGACACACTGCTTAGATGAGCTTGTGTCAAAACTCCAACTCTGTATATCCGAGTCGTGGACGGGAATCACTGTGAAATCCACTGGCTCTCCACAGGACCAGACGCATTGCTCTGCAAAAAGAGAGAAACAATGGGAACTGTTAGTAAAGGCATAGAAGAAAGATACTGTAGCACATAGATATTATAACAGAGATACTCTAGCATAGATAATATAACAGAGATACTCTAGCATAGATACTATAACATATTGGAACTATAGAACAGATGTACTATCGCACAGACATAATTTAGCACAGTGATACTCTAGCACACAGACACTCCAGCACACACAGATGTACTAGCACACAGATATACTACTACACAGATATACTAGCACACAGAAATACTAGCACACATATATACTACTACACAGATATACTAGCACACAGAGATACTAGCACACAGAGATACTAGCACACAGACACTCCAGCACACACAGATGTACTAGCCCACAGATATACTACTACACAGATATACTAGCACACAGAAATACTAGCACACAGATATACTAGCATACAGAGATACTAGCACACAGATATGCTAGGACACAGGTATACTAGCACACAGAGATACTAGCACACAGATATGCTAGGACACAGATACTTTATCATCAGATAATATAGCACACAGAGATATTAGGATTGCATAAAGCAAGAAAACAGCAATGCTCTTATCATGAAGAAGGATTAATCTGATATCATTGAGGTGAAACCCTGCGCAGTGATCCACACACAAAAATCCATAATATCTACAGTTTCACACTAAGAAAATCGTCACAGGCTCACTGTGGACCGTCAAAGACTGTAGTAGGGATGGGATTCACACAAGCCACAACCAATGAGTATGCTTGATTTAATTTGGGTAAAATAAAGTAAGAGGTCCATGCATCACAACAAAAATCAATTTAAGTGGACTGTCCACCATTAGAATCTTCTGCTAGTGCTTTTATGGTGAAGTGTGTGTGTGTGTGTGTGTGTGTGTGTGTGTGTGTGTGTGTGTGTGTGTGTGTGTGTGTGTGTGTGTGTGTGTGTGTGTGTGTGTGTGTGTGTGTGTGTGTGTAGTTGTGTGTATATGTCTGCATACATGTGTGTATGTGCGTGAATGCGTATCTTGCGTGTGTGTTTGTGTGAATGTGTAGGCTGTGTGTGTATGTGTGTGTGTATGGATTTCTCACTGTCAATAGAGCCACATTGATACACATCCTTTTTACAGCAGGAGGCAGGCTATAATTACTTCAGTAGTTAAAATGCTCTGATACACCACATCACACACACACACACACCACACACACACATACACATCATAAAGCTCCAACACACAATGTCCCCACATACTGCTGTGGAGGCCTGGATCTCTTGCTCGCCCGAGGTAAATACACAATTACACTCTAACCACGCTCTGACACTGTGTTAATCAGGATAAAATAACTAGCTATATTTTATTCATCTCAAATTAGAGACTCACTGAAATGAGTGGGTCTGAACCCAGTGACTGTGTCTAGATAGTACTGCGTATGCATGGTTTGATGTGTTCGATATAGTAACGTCATTACTCCCTGACCCAGATCAGTCCTGGTACCTCTACTGGGGCAGACTGAGATATGTCCTGTTTCTGACCCATTACACACCATGCCCCCAGAGGCTGGTGCTTTCTATTCCGGCTCACAAAGATCACTATTATAGAAAGGTATGGGGGAAATACTGTACATATTATCATTATTAAGATTTACATTATGAGAGTTGATCATTGAAGTAATAGGTCTTATTATTGCCATAGGGCTCTAAGGCAGAAGTAGAGCACTACGATCATTGAAATAACAGGGCTGAGGGCTTTAGCTAATAGTAGTGCAATAATAAGGGAATAAGGGAATAGTGTGCCAATTCAGATTTACCCCAGAACTGTGGGATTAGGTGCCCTGACTGAGCAACACAGGGATGAACCACAAAGCCTGCCTCTCTGGATGGTATTCTGAAATTAGATCCATGCGTTTATCTTGAGTTTTCACTTAAGTCTCCCGTTGTCCCACATCAACGCATGCCTTACACGAAGGTCCAAATTGTGCACGCTTATCTCAATGCCGAATCAGGTCCCCCGTGATTGGCTACCTGTGAAAGGCTGGCGAGGGGTGGCTGGATCTGATTGGCTAGCTGTGAGCAGCTAGCTAGGAGTGGCTGGATTCGATTGGTTGGATGCGATTGGCTAGTTGTGAACGGCTAGCTGTGAGCCAGTAGCTATGAATTGCTGGATGTGATTGGCTAGCTGTGAACGAGTAGCTTTGAATTGCTGGATGTGATTGGCTAGCTGTGAGATGTTGGTTGTGATTGACTGTCACTGGCCAGGAGAGGCAGCCAGTGAGAGGGGACTGTTGTGGAGCGTAAGCCGGCAGCTGCTCCACATTAGTTCAGGGGTTTAACCACTGATGCATTCATAGCCTTATGACCACAGAGACAGACTCTCTTTCTCACACACACACACACACACACACACACACACACACACACACACACACACACACACACACACACACACACACACACACACACACACACACACACACACACACACACACACACACACACACATCCACACGATGCTCACGTGAAATGGGCTGTGAAACACAGCATCAGCATTAGCCTTTACTGCTGGGCTGTGACTGTGAGCCAGTAGGTCTAACAACATGGGCTGGGTCGCTTGGCTTCAACAACAGACCATTTTGCATTCAACAGGCGTGCTACTTTATATGGTGATATCTAGGAGATTATTTCAGATGTTACTTTCTCAATGTGCTTTTCAATGTGTACTGAACAAAAATATAAACACAACATGTAAACTGTTGGTCCCATGTTTCATGAGCTGAAATAAAAGATCCCCGAAATGTTCCATACACACAACAATCTAGTGAGCGTTTCTCTTTTACCACCTGACAAGTGTGGCATATCAAGAAGCTGATTATACATTACACAGATGGACCTTGTGCTGGGACAATAAAAGGCCACTCTAAAATTTGTCACACAATACAATGCCACAGATGTCTCAAGTTTTGAGGGAGCGTGCAATTGGCGTACTGACTGCAGGAATGTCCACCAGAGCTGTTGCCGGATAATTTAATGTTCATTTCTCTACCATAAGCCGCCTACAACAACGTTTTATATAATTTGGCAGTATGTCCAACCGACAACGTGTAACCACGCCGGACCAGGACATCCACATCCGGCTTCTTCTCCTGCGAGATTATCTGTGACCAGCCACCCGGACAGCTGATGAAACTGTGGGTTTGCACAACCAAATAATTTCTGCACAAACTGCTCATCTGTGTGCTCGTCGTCCTCACCAGGGTCTTGACCTGACTGCAGTTTGGCTTCGTAACTGATTTCAGTGGACAAATTCTCAACTTCGATGGCCACTGGCTCAACTGCATTTTATGGATGGTAATTAGAATGCACAGAGATACCGTGACGAGATCCTGAGGCCCACTGCCGCCGCAATCACCTCATGTTTCAGCATGATAATGCACGGCCCCATGTCGCAAGGATCTGTACACAATTCCTGGAAGCTGAAATGTCCCAGTTCTTCCATGGCCTGCATACTCACCAGACATGTCACCACCAATTAAGCATGTTTGGGATGCTCTGGATCGACGTGTACGACAGTGTGTTCCAGTTTCCGCCAAAATTCAGCAACTTCGCATAGCCATTGAAGTGGAGTGGGACAATATTCCATAGGTCACAATCAACAGCCTGATCAACTCTATGTGAAGGAGATGAGGCAAATGGTGGTCACACCAGATACTGAATGGTTTTCTGATCCAAGCCCCAACTTTTTTTAAAAGGTATCGGTGACCAACAGATGCATATCTGTATTCCTAGTCATGTGAACTTCATAGATTAGGGCCTTATAATTAATTTATATTGACTGATTTACTTATATGAACTGTAATTGTTGAATGTTTCGTTTACATTCTTTTCAGTGTATTTAGTAACGTAAGGAGCTAAAGAGCCTGGTGTAGGGATTACGTATCTGTAGAATTAACATAAAACCTCCATATAAAGTCTCTGTAGGCTACAAATACAGCCATATTGCACATATGAACCCTTGCAAAAAATAAACATTTTCCGTTTAGTAAAATGTTGGTGATATGACATATTTCTAGTTGTATAGTCAATATAAGTGTTGGTATTACAAAGCTACAGCCTGCAACTAGAACCTCAGAATGTGTTGTCCCTAATATAATATAAAGGGAAACAACTGTCATTACAGATGTGTACTAAGATCTGTTACAGGGTGGGTCCCAAATGGCACCTATTCCCTATATCCTGTAGTGTGCACTACTTTCAATTAGAGCCCTATGGTACACTATATAGGGTATATGGTGCCATTTTGGATGCACACACAGTGCTGGGCTGTGACTGATTGACACTGCTCCTTCTCCAATGTAATGTGACTGTAATGCAATTGTCTTCTCTGAGAGGTCAGGGTTCTCCTGTTCTCCAAGGCTCCATCCCACACTGCCCCCTATTCCCTACATGGTGCACTACTTTTAACCAGGGCTAGGATCAAAAGTAGTGCACTATGTACGGAACAGGGGGCCATTTGGGACGGAGCCCTGTTCACCACTCATCCGTGGGATGTTCTGCCTGGACTCTGGCCAGACAGACCTGCAGTCCAGGGCTCCTTTTCCAGACCCAGATTAAGCCTATCACTCCTGGACCTCAAAACACTCACTGTCCCAGGAGGACCACTTTGGAAATAATTGTTTTCATTAATACGGTCATGTGCTATCCTCTGGGACTGGGATAAAATACTCTACACTTACCTTTCTTGTTATGTACGTATTATTTGTAACCCAAAATAACATAGAATACAATCACATATGTATTATATTCTATTCCATAATATTCTATTCTATTATTTTCTATTCTATTCGATCTGTTTACTGGACTGTTCTAAAGTAGAATTAGCCTTTATATGGGTCTTTATGAGAGAGCAAAGGGTAGGAGAAGGGAAGAAAATCTGATCTTTACTGTAGGTAGCCAATCCCCAGGCCACACTACCACAGCATGCCACACCCCTGATCCATAGCTACCCAATCAGCAGGTCCGAAAGTGAGCTCCAGGAAGCCAGACAGAGATAATCAAGACCTCAGTGTGAGTTTATGAACTGACGCCAAAACCAAAGATTAGACACGTAGCTATCAACACTCCGTTATTATCCTTTCTGTTGTTAAACTGTCTCCTAGAAAACACTTTATCTTAAAACCATGTGTTTTAACACACTTTTCCAACACCATCTATTTAAGCAAAGCCACAGTGTGAGTTTATGAACTGACGCCAAAACCAAAGATTAGACGCGTAGCTATCAACACTCCATTATAAACTGGGTGGTTCGAGCCCTGGATGCTGATTGGCTAACAGAAGTGGTATATCAGACCATATACCATTTATTTTTTACTGCTAATTACGTTGGTAACCTGATTATAATAGCAATAAGGCACCTCGGGGGTTTGTGGTATATGGCCAATATACCGCGGCTAAGGGCTGTGTCCAGGCACTCCGCGTTGCATTGTGCTTAAGAACAGTGCTTAGCCGTGGTAAATTGGCCGTATACCACACCTCATCGTGCCTTATTTCTTAATTATAACACTGTCTGCTTTAACAAGTCTATTTTAACACACTCTGTTTTAAAACGCTCTATTGTAACACCATATAACTTAACACCATCTATATAATCAAAGCCTCAGTGTGACTACTCTGACCATTGTGACCACTCTGACCGTTGTACTTTGTCTCGGGTGACAGTACTTTGTTGTACTATTCCGACTGTTCTTTGACTTGTGACACCACTGTAAATATTGTACTGTTAGACACCGCGTAAACAAGATGTATTGTTTCCTAAACTATCTTTAGTAACTGTACCCTCACTATTGTGACTACTTTGACTTTGTCACGTTCCTGACCTGTTTTCTGTTAGTTTTGTATGTGTTAGCTGGTCAGGACGTGAGTTTGGGTGGGCAGTCTATGTTTTCTGTTTCTATGTTGGTTTTGGGTTGCCTGGTATGGCTCTCAATTAGAGGCAGGTGTTTTCATTTCCTCTGATTGAGAGTCATATTAAGGTAGGTGTTTTCACACTGTTTGTTTGTGGGTGGTTGTCTCCTGTGTCAGTGTCTGTATGTTGCCACACGGGACTGTTCTCGGTATATTTGTTCGTTCGGTTTTTGTGTAGTCAGTTTTCCTGTTATTGCGTTCTTCGTGTTTCATGTAAGTTCGTCGTCCAGGTCTGTCTACATCGTTTATTTGTTTTGTTAATGATTCAAGTGTAGTTCGTTTTTTCGTCTTGTTTAATAAATCATGTCATTTCACAACGCTGCGCCTTGGTTCAATCCATGCTCCTCCTCTTCGGATGAAGAGGAGGAGGAACACCGTTACAGACTTAGTGGATATTGTAACTGTAGTCTGTTCTGACTGTGACTACTTTGACTTAGTGGATATTGTAACTGTAGTCTGTTCTGACTGTGACTACTTTGACTTAGTGGATATTGTAACTGTAGTCTGTTCTGACTGTGACTACTTTGACTTAGTGGATATTGTAACTGTAGTCTGTTCTGACTGTGACTACTTTGACTTAGTGGATATTGTAACTGTTGTCTGTTCTGACTGTGACTTAGTGGATATTGTAACTGTTGTCTGTTCTGACTGTGATTACTTTGACTTAGTGGATATTGTAACTGTTGTCTGTTCTGACTCTTGTGGCTGTTTCAGCTTTGATCAGAAAGAGAGCCTTCAACCACAGAGCACTATGCATCTGGGAATCTGGGAGTGATACAGCGACTCAACGTTCATATTAAACAGCTGAGTTTCCCTTTATGAAATGCTACATCCGAATCGGCAAGTTAGGGTTTGACAAATGAAACATTCTCCCTCTCTCTCCCTCAGGAAAACTTCATATGCAAATCTCTTTATGGGACCCAGGAGAGATTTTATATAATCAAATTAGATGGGCAATGATCTGTGGGCATGAGAGAGAGAGATGGAAGACATTTTTCACCGAAACAGCTAATCACAGATTGATTACTAACATGGCTTCCTAACCAATCAGCAGATGGGACAGTTGTCACATGAGGGCTGTTCCAGAAAGCTGGATCAGTGAGCCAGCCAGCTGTCTTTAATATTCTGAAATAACTCCATCTTTTCAAGAAATATAACGTGACATTGGAATGGTATAATTATCTTGACAAACAACAACCCATAGTCAAGATTAGCTTCCTAAATGAACCAGAAAGTCAAAATTTATTTGACTGCTTATCAGAGCTGATCTGGAACACCCCAGTCACAGCTAATTCACTGGTGAATCCTAGATTTGTATTTGTATTTATTAAGGATACCCATTAGCTGCTGCCAAGGCAGGAGTCCAGCAACATTAATTAGATACAATTTACAATACAACATCCATGTGTACGTTTGTGTAGAGTGCATGTCTTATCATGTGTACGTGTGTAGAGTGCATGTCTTATCATGTGTACGTCTGTGTAGAGTACATGTCTTATCATGTGTACGTTTGTGTAGAGTGCATGTCTTATCACGTGTACGTTTGTGTAGAGTGCATGTCTTATCATGTGTACGTTTGTGTAGAGTGCATGTCTTATCATGTGTACGTTTGTGTAGAGTGCATGTCTTATCATGTGTACGTTTGTGTAGAGTGCATGTCTTATCATGTGTACGTTTGTGTAGAGTGCATGTCTTATCATGTGCACGTTTGTGTAGAGTGCATGTCTTATCACGTGTACGTTTGTGTAGAGTGCATGTCTTATCACGTGTACGTTTGTGTAGAGTGCATGTCTTATCACGTGTACGTTTGTGTAGAGTGCATGTCTTATCATGTGTACGTTTGTGTAGAGTGCATGTCTTATCACGTGCACGTTTGTGTAGAGTGCATGTCTTATCACGTGTACGTTTGTGTAGAGTGCATGTCTTATCACGTGTACGTTTGTGTAGAGTGCATGTCTTATCACGTGTACGTTTGTGTAGAGTGCATGTCTTATCATGTGTACGTTTGTGTAGAGTGCATGTCTTATCATGTGTACGTTTGTGTAGAGTGCATGTCTTATCATGTGTATGTGTGTCTGTGCCTGTGTGTCTCTTCACAGTCCTCGCTGTTCCATAAGGTGCATTTTTAAGGTGTTACCTGATGTGGAATAAAGATCCATATAGCCATGGCACTATGCAGCACTGTGCGCCTCCCATAGTCTGTTCTGGACTTGGGGATTGTGAAGATACCTCTGGTGGTATGTCTTGTGTGGTATGCATGGGTGTCTGAGCTGTGTGCTAGTAGTTTGAACAGACACCTCCGTTCATTCAGCATGTCAACACTTCTTACAAAAATAAGTAATGTTGAAGTCAATCGCTTCTCCACTTTGAGCCATGAGAGATGTACATGCATATTATTCATGTTAGCTCTCCGTGTACATTTAAGGGCCAGCCATGCTGCCCTATTCTGAGCCAATTGTAATTTTACGAGGTCCAGTGTGCACATAGCCTGTCTTCTCTTGAGAGCCATGTCTGCCTACGGCAGCCTTTCGCAATAGCAAGGCTATGCTCACTGAGTCTGCACATAGTCAAAGCTTTCCTTAAGTTTGGGTCAGTCACAGTGGTCAGGTGTTCTGCCACTGTGTACTCTCTGTTTAGGGCCAAATAGCATTCTAGTTTGCTCTGTTTTTTGTTAATTCTTTCCAATGTGTCAAGTAATTATCTTTCTGTTTTCTCATGATTTGGTTGGGTCTAATTGTGTTGCTGTCCTGGGGCTCTGTGGGGTGTGTTTGTGTTTATGAACAGAGCCCCAGGACCAGCTTGCTTAGGGGACTCATCTCCAGGTTCATGTCTCAGTCTCTCTCTCTCTCTTTCTTTCACCCACTCCCCCTCTCTATCTCCCCGCTCTCTCTCGGTCTCTCTCTCTCTGTCTCTCTCAGTCTCTCTCCCTTTCCCCCTCCCTCTCTTTCACACACCTGAGTCACAGCCCGACTGCTCTCTATCCATCACCACATGAATTCTATTGATGGAGGAACATGATGATCAGTGTAATATCATGCCCCTTGACGTCTGGCGTCAAGTGTATAAGTGTGTGTGTGTGGGGGGGATAATGTCAGCGGGATTGTCTCTGTGTGTGTGTGTGTGTGTGTGTGTGTGTGTGTGTGTGCGCCTGTGTTCATGCATACACATCACTAGAACAGTGATAATAGCCCCACGCTCATCCACTATCCCAGTAATCATTAGCACAGCACACCCACCCAGTCTAATCTATATGCTGTATATCTAGCAGTCTAATCTATATGCTGTATATCTAGCAGTCTAATCTATATGCTGTATATCTACCAGTCTAATACCTATGCTGTATATCTACCAGTCTAATCTATATGCTGTATATCTACCAGTCTAATCTATATGCTGTATATCTAGCAGTCTAATCTTGATGCTGTATATCTAGTAGTCTATCTATGCTGTATATCTACCAGTCTAATTCATGTGCTGCAAATCTACCAGTCTAATCCATATGCTGTATCTACAGCTCTATACTTGACTGGATTGATATAGCGTTTTTTACCCCTAGATGCTTAAATCCTCTTAAGGATCTGCCCCTTTTTTTCAATTTTTGCCTAAAATGACATACACAAATCTAACTGCTTGTAGCTCAGGCCCTGAAGCAAGGATATGCATTTTCTTGGTAACATTTGAAAGGAAACACTTTGAAGTTTGTGGAAATGTGAAAGGAATGTAGGAGAATATAACACATTAGATCTGGTAAAAGATAATACAAACAATCATCTTTGAAATGCAAGACAAAGGCCATAATGTATTATTCCAGCCCAGGTGCAATTTAGATATTGGCCACTAGATGGCAGCAGTGCATGTGCAAAGTTTAAATGTTGTATCAAGACTGCCCAAATGTGCCTAATTTGTTTATTAATAACTTTTCATGTTCAAAACTGTGCACTCTCCTCAAACAATAGCATGGCATTCTTTCACTGTAATAGCTACTGTAAATTGGACAGTACAGTTAGACTAACAAGAATTTAAGCTTTCTGCCAATATCAGATTTGTCTTGGGAAATGTTGTTGTTACTTACAACCTCATGCTAATCGCATTAGCCTACGTTAGCTCAACCGTCCCACAGGGGAACCACCAATCCTAAATTAGTTTTAATACGATTTCAATAGTAATGGGGAGATCACCTAATCGACAGTCTATATATCTGGTGTTGAATATCTACTATTACAACCTGGGTTTTTCGAGCCCTGAATGCTGTTTGGCTGACAGCTGTGGTATGTCAGACCATATATGACAAGGCATTTGTTTTTACTGCTCTAATTAATTATTTAATTGCACCAAAGAAAACAAGTGATATACATATTTTTAACAGTGTGGTTTGAAACAGTTTTTTTTCATGAAAGGGTTTTTATGAAACCACATCACAACAAACACTATACAACACATAAGTACCAAAATAAAAAAGGTTTGTTAAAACAGATAACAAACCTACTAATTAAAAATGTATAAATGAATTGATCTGTAAAGACGAAAAAAATACCCCCCAAAGTGTTTTGTTTAAATGTATGTGTGCAATTGAGTGTGTGAGAGTTAGGCTTTATGGAGGAGATTACGGAGTAGTTTGGTTCATCAGGCTGACCCCCAGTCTTTATGGAGGAGATTACGGAGTAGTTTGGTTCATCAGGCTGACCCCCAGTCTTTATGGAGGAGATTACGGAGTAGTTTGGTTCATCAGGCTGACCCCCAGTCTTTATGGAGGAGATTACGGAGTAGTTTGGTTCATCAGGCTGACCCCCAGTCTTCATGGAGGAGATTACGGAGTAGTTTGGTTCATCAGGCTGACCCCCAGTCTTCATGGAGGAGATTACGGAGTAGTTTGGTTCATCAGGCTGACCCCCAGTCTTCATGGAGGAGATTACGGAGTAGTTTGGTTCATCAGGCTGACCCCCAGTCTTTATGGAGGAGATTACGGAGTAGTTTGGTTCATCAGGCTGACCCCCAGTCTTTATGGAGGAGATTACGGAGTAGTTTGGTTCATCAGGCTGACCCCCAGTCTTTATGGAGGAGATTACGGAGTAGTTTGGTTCATCAGGCTGACCCCCAGTCTTTATGGAGGAGATTACGGAGTAGTTTGGTTCATCAGGCTGACCCCCAGTCTTTATGGAGGAGATTACGGAGTAGTTTGGTTCATCAGGCTGACCCCCAGTCTTTATGGAGGAGATTACGGAGTAGTTTGGTTCATCAGGCTGACCCCCAGTCTTCATGGAGGAGATTACGGAGTAGTTTGGTTCATCAGGCTGACCCCCAGTCTTCATGGAGGAGATTACGGAGTAGTTTGGTTCATCAGGCTGACCCCCAGTCTTCATGGAGGAGATTACGGAGTAGTTTGGTTCATCAGGCTGACCCCCAGTCTTTATGGAGGAGATTACGGAGTAGTTTGGTTCATCAGGCTGACCCCCAGTCTTTATGGAGGAGATTACGGAGTAGTTTGGTTCATCAGGCTGACCCCCAGTCTTCATGGAGGAGATTACGGAGTAGTTTGGTTCATCAGGCTGACCCCCAGTCTTCATGGAGGAGATTACGGAGTAGTTTGGTTCATCAGGCTGACCCCCAGTCTTCATGGAGGAGATTACGGAGTAGTTTGGTTCATCAGGCTGACCCCCAGTCTTTATGGAGGAGATTACGGAGTAGTTTGGTTCATCAGGCTGACCCCCAGTCTTCATGGAGGAGATTACGGAGTAGTTTGGTTCATCAGGCTGACCCCCAGTCTTCATGGAGGAGATTACGGAGTAGTTTGGTTCATCAGGCTGACCCCCAGTCTTCATGGAGGAGATTACGGAGTAGTTTGGTTCATCAGGCTGACCCCCAGTCTTTATGGAGGAGATTACGGAGTAGTTTGGTTCATCAGGCTGACCCCCAGTCTTTATGGAGGAGATTACGGAGTAGTTTGGTTCATCAGGCTGACCCCCAGTCTTCATGGAGGAGATTACGGAGTAGTTTGGTTCATCAGGCTGACCCCCAGTCTTCATGGAGGAGATTACGGAGTAGTTTGGTTCATCAGGCTGACCCCCAGTCTTCATGGAGGAGATTACGGAGTAGTTTGGTTCATCAGGCTGACCCCCAGTCTTTATGGAGGAGATTACGGAGTAGTTTGGTTCATCAGGCTGACCCCCAGTCTTTATGGAGGAGATTACGGAGTAGTTTGGTTCATCAGGCTGACCCCCAGTCTTCATGGAGGAGATTACGGAGTAGTTTGGTTCATCAGGCTGACCCCCAGTCTTCATGGAGGAGATTACGGAGTAGTTTGGTTCATCAGGCTGACCCCCAGTCTTCATGGAGGAGATTACGGAGTAGTTTGGTTCATCAGGCTGACCCCCAGTCTTTATGGAGGAGATTACGGAGTAGTTTGGTTCATCAGGCTGACCCCCAGTCTTCATGGAGGAGATTACGGAGTAGTTTGGTTCATCAGGCTGACCCCCAGTCTTTATGGAGGAGATTACGGAGTAGTTTGGTTCATCAGGCTGACCCCCAGTCTTCATGGAGGAGATTACGGAGTAGTTTGGTTCATCAGGCTGACCCCCAGTCTTCATGGAGGAGATTACGGAGTAGTTTGGTTCATCAGGCTGACCCCCAGTCTTCATGGAGGAGATTACGGAGTAGTTTGGTTCATCAGGCTGACCCCCAGTCTTTATGGAGGAGATTACGGAGTAGTTTGGTTCATCAGGCTGACCCCCAGTCTTTATGGAGGAGATTACGGAGTAGTTTGGTTCATCAGGCTGACCCCCAGTCTTCATGGAGGAGATTACGGAGTAGTTTGGTTCATCAGGCTGACCCCCAGTCTTCATGGAGGAGATTACGGAGTAGTTTGGTTCATCAGGCTGACCCCCAGTCTTCATGGAGGAGATTACGGAGTAGTTTGGTTCATCAGGCTGACCCCCAGTCTTTATGGAGGAGATTACGGAGTAGTTTGGTTCATCAGGCTGACCCCCAGTCTTCATGGAGGAGATTACGGAGTAGTTTGGTTCATCAGGCTGACCCCCAGTCTTTATGGAGGAGATTACGGAGTAGTTTGGTTCATCAGGCTGACCCCCAGTCTTCATGGAGGAGATTACGGAGTAGTTTGGTTCATCAGGCTGACCCCCAGTCTTCATGGAGGAGATTACGGAGTAGTTTGGTTCATCAGGCTGACCCCCAGTCTTCATGGAGGAGATTACGGAGTAGTTTGGTTCATCAGGCTGACCCCCAGTCTTCATGGAGGAGATTACGGAGTAGTTTGGTTCATCAGGCTGACCCCCAGTCTTTATGGAGGAGATTACGGAGTAGTTTGGTTCATCAGGCTGACCCCCAGTCTTTATGGAGGAGATTACGGAGTAGTTTGGTTCATCAGGCTGACCCCCAGTCTTCATGGAGGAGATTACGGAGTAGTTTGGTTCATCAGGCTGACCCCCAGTCTTCATGGAGGAGATTACGGAGTAGTTTGGTTCATCAGGCTGACCCCCAGTCTTCATGGAGGAGATTACGGAGTAGTTTGGTTCATCAGGCTGACCCCCAGTCTTATGGAGGAGATTACGGAGTAGTTTGGTTCATCAGGCTGACCCCCAGTCTTTATGGAGGAGATTACGGAGTAGTTTGGTTCATCAGGCTGACCCCCAGTCTTCATGGAGGAGATTACGGAGTAGTTTGGTTCATCAGGCTGACCCCCAGTCTTCATGGAGGAGATTACGGAGTAGTTTGGTTCATCAGGCTGACCCCCAGTCTTCATGGAGGAGATTACGGAGTAGTTTGGTTCATCAGGCTGACCCCCAGTCTTTATGGAGGAGATTACGGAGTAGTTTGGTTCATCAGGCTGACCCCCAGTCTTCATGGAGGAGATTACGGAGTAGTTTGGTTCATCAGGCTGACCCCCAGTCTTTATGGAGGAGATTACGGAGTAGTTTGGTTCATCAGGCTGACCCCCAGTCTTCATGGAGGAGATTACGGAGTAGTTTGGTTCATCAGGCTGACCCCCAGTCTTCATGGAGGAGATTACGGAGTAGTTTGGTTCATCAGGCTGACCCCCAGTCTTCATGGAGGAGATTACGGAGTAGTTTGGTTCATCAGGCTGACCCCCAGTCTTCATGGAGGAGATTACGGAGTAGTTTGGTTCATCAGGCTGACCCCCAGTCTTCATGGAGGAGATTACGGAGTAGTTTGGTTCATCAGGCTGACCCCCAGTCTTCATGGAGGAGATTACGGAGTAGTTTGGTTCATCAGGCTGACCCCCAGTCTTCATGGAGGAGATTACGGAGTAGTTTGGTTCATCAGGCTGACCCCCAGTCTTCATGGAGGAGATTACGGAGTAGTTTGGTTCATCAGGCTGACCCCCAGTCTTTATGGAGGAGATTACGGAGTAGTTTGGTTCATCAGGCTGACCCCCAGTCTTCATGGAGGAGATTACGGAGTAGTTTGGTTCATCAGGCTGACCCCCAGTCTTTATGGAGGAGATTACGGAGTAGTTTGGTTCATCAGGCTGACCCCCAGTCTTCATGGAGGAGATTACGGAGTAGTTTGGTTCATCAGGCTGACCCCCAGTCTTCATGGAGGAGATTACGGAGTAGTTTGGTTCATCAGGCTGACCCCCAGTCTTCATGGAGGAGATTACGGAGTAGTTTGGTTCATCAGGCTGACCCTCAGTCTTCATGGAGGAGATTACGGAGTAGTTTGGTTCATCAGGCTGACCCCCAGTCTTTATGGAGGAGATTACGGAGTAGTTTGGTTCATCAGGCTGACCCCCAGTCTTCATGGAGGAGATTACGGAGTAGTTTGGTTCATCAGGCTGACCCCCAGTCTTTATGGAGGAGATTACGGAGTAGTTTGGTTCATCAGGCTGACCCCCAGTCTTCATGGAGGAGATTACGGAGTAGTTTGGTTCATCAGGCTGACCCCCAGTCTCAT